>NW_005198844.1:22678-43793 GCF_000372725.1 Emiliania huxleyi CCMP1516
CCCCGTCCACTCGGCGGGGTCGCAGCTGCCTCTGGAAGGCACCGAGAGGTACCAAATGGCGCAAATGGTCAAAATCAAGGTTTTGTAACGCGAGCTACTAGCCAATTTCTAATCCTGTGTTAGTGCCAGTGCGCGCCAGTCCCGTGCCCAGTGTTGTGCGAGGGAGTTTTGTGTTGTAAGATTCTAATCCTACTCATCACCAGCTCATCACAACTCGCCAGGAACACCCCCACACTATAGGGTCATTGTGTAGCCCTGCTTAGAAGGCGGAAAAGGTTTACCGTCTGGGGGGGCGACCCCCCCATCTTTGTTTACCGATGCGTCCTAGAATGCAAAAACGCATTCTAGGACGCACTTTTCATCTCAAAGATACCATGTGTCTCGGGTACACAGGGCATTCTAGGATGCGATGGCTGTCCTGGAGATAGCCGCGCCGTGTCTTTTGTTACGCGTTCCATCTTAGACGCCACAAGCATCTATAGATGCACAGCTGTTCTGAGATGGCACTTGCATACTAGATCACATTTTACTATACTTGGACAGGGAAGCGTCTCAGGAGACACCGTGTGTCGGGTGCACCGGGCACCGAGGGGGGAGCAGGGAGCCAGGGAGCACGAAAAGGCGGTGTGATCTCTCGGCACCCCCTGGGGGCCCTGCCTTGAGTGCTCGTGTGAGGTCTCTCCTCGCGGCCTGCCCCTCCTGGAGAACCAGGTTCTCAGCACCGCGCATGCATCTGCTCGCGCCACGAGCTCTGGGCGCAAAGACCAAAGTTGCATGCACTGCTTACGACGATCCGACGGCGACGCCGCCTCCCCCCCCCACCAACCAGTTTGCGCGGCAGGTAGCGGGGCCAGTTCGAGGCTGAGGGCGTGGGCGTGCGCCTAGACACGGAAGACAGCGTACTTCCGAGAGTCGGCCAGCCGCGCGGTTTTTCTTGTTTGACTTGGCGATTTGTGGGACCGGGCATCCCGGCTCCTCGCTCGGTGAGCTGTCGCCCACCAGCGCGCGGCGACCGCGCGCACGCACCGTGCCCGCCGGCTCGCCGCCCTCCTCACCACCCGTCGGCGCTGTCCGCAGGCATGTGAGTCAGAACGGCGACCGCGCAGCGCGCACGGGTGTCTTGCTCGCCACCACCCTCTCGCCCCCGCTCCGTGACCGCCGCCGCCCGCGCCACCGCCGCCGCCAACACCGCCTCGCGCCTCGCGCCTCGCTCTCGCCGCCCCCGCCGCCCGCCCTCGACCTCGCGACGGCGTCCTTCTGGGGATCTGCGGGTGGCTTGCCCGCCTCGCCGCCGCCCCCACAGCGTGACCGCTTCCGCCGCCCCCACAGCGTGACCGCTTCCGCTCGATCGGTGAGCCGTCGCCCACCACGCGCGCTCTCACGGCGACCGCGGGCCGCTCATCGCCTCCGCCACGTCGCAGGTGTTTGATCTGGGCAGGAAGCGGCGCTGGTGACGGCAACCGGCAGCCACGTGCACGGAGTGCTAAGCGAGGTGCCTGTGTCCAAGTCTGAGTAGCCCGTGGCCGTGAGTGGCGTCAGGGGCAGTGTTCTGTGACTGTGTCCTGTGCGTGCTGTTCAGTGTGAGTCGGTGCAGCGGTGGGCCTGCTGCCGCTGCCACACGTGAGAGCCGCTGTCCGTGCCCCAGCACGTTGCGCGGAGAGGCTATAGGGCGCCCACCCACGAGTGCTCGGGTGGGCGCGCCGCGGCTGTGCGAGTAGTAGCGCAGCAGCCGCGGCGCACAGCCGGGGGCACGGCCCGCCGCGCAGCGCTCGCCACACCGCCTTTTCGTTTTCTTTTTTGTTTTTATACGTGCGTGTATTTCTTGAGATCCACACGCTGTTCAAAATATGCGCGCGTCTTCTGAGACACGCGCTGTTCACAGTATGCACGGCGCGTCTTTTGAGACAGCAACGCCAATCGGAGATGCCGCGAGCAATTCGGGATGCGCGGAGCAACTAATATAGACTCGCGCATCTTAGGATGCTCGAGCATACCGAGGACAGCGAGCGTCTAAGTAGGAGGCCTACTAGACGCACTCTAATCCAGAGACGCATTCGGTAAACAAAGATGGGGGGGTCGCCCCCCCAGACGTACTGCAAGGTCCGTATGGCTCACCGAGCGTGTAGTCGGCCCCCACAATGCCTAAATAAAACCCCAGCCGCAGCCCAGTATTGCATCATTTGTACTTGTCCTGCGGCTGCACCTCAGAGAGCTGGACCAACACTGGCGGCACGCCAGAGCACCCACCACCGCCGCCCGCACCTGCTCACGCCACACCACTCTCACCTCTCGCCCTCCTCCGTAGCGCCTCCCTCGGAGGAACATCACGTCTACGAACCCTACCACCCTCCAGCTCCGACGCCCGCGCCCGCAGCCGCCTGCGCCCCCTCCCCCCAAGGGTCCTCCTCGAGAAACCGCTTGCCGCGAGACGAGTAGTCCGCCGCCAGCGCCTCCACCTCCGCCTCGGTCAGGTCGCCCTCCGAGACGTTGAGCAGCGCCTCGCCGCCGCCTGCGCCGCCGCCGGCACGCTCCCGGGTAACCTCGGGGACTCTCGGGTAATCTCGGGTAATCTCGGGTAATCTCGGGTAATCTCGGGTAATCTCGGGTAATCTCGGGGACTCTCAGGGACTCTCGGGTAATCTCGGGCCTTCACCAGCACGCTCCCGCAGCGCCCGCGTGCGCGCAAGCCGGCCGTAGTGGGCGACGAGCGCCTGCGGGAAAGCTCCGAGAAGGCTCCGAGAAGGCTCCGATGAAGTTCCGAGAAGGCTCCGTAGTGGGCGACGAGCGCCTGCAGGAAGGCTCCGAGAAGGCTCCGAGAAGGCTCCGAGAAGGCTCCGAGAGGGCGGCTGCCGGCCGTGGCGAGCGGCGGCGCCGCGGCGACAGACACGTTGAGCGACTCGGCTATATCTCGGCTATATCTCGGGTGATCTCGGCTATATCTCGCCGCGGCGACAGACACGTTGAGCGACTCGGCTATATCTCGGCTATATCTCGGGTGATCTCGGCTATATCTCGCCGCGGCGACAGACACGTTGAGCGACTCGGTGAGGCCAAAGAGAGGGATGGTCGCGGCGCCTGCACCCAAGGGGGGGGGGGGGGGCAGGTGGGCGGTACGCCGTCCTCGCCCGGCGCTGCGACTCGCAACGCTCTAGGTGGACGAAAGGCGTGTGTGGCCCCTGCTAGGAGGTGTGTCACACTGACATGCTAGGAGGTGTGTGAGGTGTGTCACACTGACATGCTAGGAGGAATCATCTGTCTAGCGTCCACCCATACCGCGTTGGTGTCCAGTCCGAGCCTGGCTGTTCTTCACCTTTCTACCTACCTACCTACCTACTAGGAGGTGTGTGTGTGCGTGTGGGCCCGTCCTCCGAGCCAGGAGGTGTGTGGCAACGAGTGACTGATGTGTGGCGGCACCGTCGCAGAAGCGCGCCACCTCGGCTATCTCTCGGCTATCTCTCGGGTGATCTCGGGTGATCTCGGGTGATCTCGGGTGATCTCGGCACCGTCGCAGAGGAGCGCCATCTCGGCGGAGATGCCGAGCCGCTCCGAGCCGAGCACGAGCGCGACCCTCTCCCCAAAGTCGACGTCCTAGGAGTGAGACTGGAGCGGTTGGTGAGCTGCCTAGGGCGGGTCTCTGTACTCCCACTAAAAGGCGCCTCCAGCTTTGCCGTCGCCAGCTGCGCCAACGCCTCGTTGCGCTCGCCGACGATGGCGGCGTCCGCGGCGGCGCGCGCGTCGTGCCACGAGTCGCTGCGGTCGCCCTCGGGCGGAGGGACCGTCGCCACGATCCGGAAGCCCGCGCCGCGGAGCGCCTCGGCGCACGCCGCTGCCGTCTCGTGCCGGTGGACACAGAGCCACTTCTCGCCGCCGTTGCCGACGCCGCGCCGCATGCGCCGGTTGCCGCCGTGCTTGGCGGCGGCGGCGACCTTCTGCGCGACCCGTGGCTGCTGCGAAGGGCGGAGCCCGACGATCTCGTGGACGTGCAGCAGGCCGAACGCCTCGCACGAGCGGAGCACAGCCGCGCGGTTGCCGCTGTCCTCGAGTCGGTCGAGCACGAGTCGCAGGCCCGCCATGCGACCGGCGGCGACGCGGCGGAGGCGGCGGGCTCTCGCGCTGACGTCCGGCTCGGCTGGGGCCGGGGCGGAGGGCGGCGTAGGACCGGACATATATCTTTGTGTAAAACGATGAGCCTGCTCATCCCGGAGTGGTTCGATCCCACACGCGAACCCGAGATACCGCAGCACGCCGCGGAAAAAGTTCGCACCCCTCGACCCCTCGACCCCTCCACCCTCCGAGGGTCGAGGGGTCGAGGCCCCCTCGACCCCTCCGGAGGGGGCCTCCGAGGGGTCGAGGCCCCCCTCGACCCCTCGACCCCCTCGACCCCTCGGCCTGTTTCCCGGCCATTCCGCTCCACGTCGCTCACGAAAACGCCGGGGGTTTCACGGTTGGAGCGAGGTTTACTGATAGTAGTGGGCGGGCGAAATTCGGCCTCGTCGCCCGCCCGCCCATCTGGTTGCAGTCGTGGGCTGCAGCTCTCCTCTCGCCTGTAGCTCTTGGCCGCCACTGCTGAGCTTGATGGGGAGTCGACGCACGACCGCCTGGAGGCGGAGTGGCGGCGGCCTGATGGTTGCACGTATGCTCTGGCCGGCGACGCTGTGCCTTCTGGGCCTCACCACGCTTACAGCCGCAATGCGGGATGGGAAAGCGCCTGCAACAGGTGACGCAGGAGACTGGAGTGATGCCTTTGAGGATAGTGAGTGCGACGATGCTGAGGACGATTTTACCTACTGGACGTGGCTCGCACAGAGAGAGGCCATTGACGGCTAGGGAACGTCAGCCAACTACGTACCGCCTACCGCGAGCGACTCTAGTAGTGGTATCAATCAGCGCGAATTCGCGGCCAAATGCTTCGATTGGCATGGCACACGCGAGCAAGAACAGCGCCTCGCTGTCTTTTTTGGTATCTCGATCTCTGTGGTCAAGCGGCTAAAGCGGAACTGGGGCTTGACCTTTATCCAGGCCGGAGGCGAGCGCCCAACACTGCCCTCAGACGACGAGCTCCAGGCACTCTGGGATCAAGACCCCTGTCTGACGGTGGAGGCAATCGCAAACAGATATGGTGTGTGCCCACGAACCATACGCAATCACCTAGCAGCTCTTGGATTCCAACGGACACGCCCTGGTCTGCCCGACGACGTTGTAGTGGAGGGGCCCCTGGCAGAGCTGCCAACTCAGCCGCTAAGCCATCCGTGTGTATGGACTCCTCCTCCGCCCTACGCCTCTCGCTCCTCGCGTCGTCCATCCTGAGATTCGCCGCGCCGTATCAGCTCCGGGCCGCGCCCGCCTGCGTGCCTGCTGCACGCGCCTCTCCCGCGCTCGGCTTCTTCGACGACCTCAAGAAGGGGTTTGAGGCGGCCGGCGCGAGCAACGCGCCGCCAGCGGAGGAGCCGGAGGGACAGGCGGGCGCTCCGCCGGCGGCTCCCGTGCCGACCTTTCTCGGGGCGCTCAAGAGCGGCCTCGCCGGCCTCGTCAAGGAGCAGACGGAAGAGGAGCGGCTCGCCGAGCGCATTCGGTCGGGCGAGGGCGTCGTGTGGTCGTGCGACTACTCGCGCGCGTGGCGCGCCGTCAAGGGCATGCCACAGGACGAGCTCTCCCTCGTGGAGAGCGTCGAGCTCGCCCGCGAGCTCTCGGCCCCGATTCCGAACGAGGTTGAGGAGGTTTTGGCGGCGAGAGGCGGCGGCTCCCGCTCCTCGCGCGCCGGAGGCTCTCCTCCGCGTATGGCCCTGCGGTGGCGCGACGAGGAGGAGGCCGTCCCCGCCGCCTTCAGCCGCCGCGCTGCGCTCTTCCTCGCGGCTGGCTCGGCGGCAGGGGCGACGCGGCCGCCGCTCGCGGCGGCGGAAGACGCCGCACCCTCCGAGCGACGCGCGCTCCTCGAGGCGATTGCAGCTGGCGCCGCTCCCCCTCTCTCCCTCGGTGTGTGTGTACTCACCGCCGACGGCGAGGGTAGCCGAGATCACCCGACGGTAGGCGCCGACGACCGCGCCGTGCTGGCCACACTCGACGCGCTGCTGCCGCTCGACCCTGCCGGCACAACCACCTGCCCGCCCACCTCCCTAAACACCCTCGCTAACCCCCGCTACACCCCAACACCCTCTTCGCAACCCCCTGTTGACCCTCTCCCCGACCACTCCCCCCTACCCAGCCCACCCCCCAAACATACCCCATCCCCTCGGTACGGCTCAAAACATACCAGGCGGGCGCGCCGCGCGCTCGGACGCGCTCGGCGGGACGTGGCGGCTGCTGTGGAGCTACAAGGCCGACAAGTTCTCGCCGCTGCTCGGGCTGCCGCGGCCGGTGCGCGGGGGTCGTGTGCACACTCCGAGTGCTTGCTGTCTTCTTGGACACACCAGTCGACTCTGGCGTGGTGGCTGCAAGGCGGCTCCCCTGTACCTGTACCTGTACCTGTGCTTGTGCCCGTGTGCCTGTGTGCCTGTGCGTCCGTGGAGGGAGGAGTCGCTCGGCCTTGACACTCTTTCATGCCCACTCCACCCCTCGTCTGGACCCAAGTGCTGCGCCCTCGTCGTCGCCAAGCGCGCCACCACTTGCGCGGCTCCTTCCTCATCGCCCTCCCTGGCTCCGTCCTTGGCGCCGAGCTCTTCCCCCTCCGCGGCGCCGACATAGCCTACCCTCCATTCACAGGTGCGGCCTGCGTCGCTGCAGCTCTTGGGACCGGCGGCGACGGGCACGGTCGGCGAGGGACGCGTCGCGAACCTGCTGCTCTTCCCGTTTGGTGATCTCCCGTGACCACCCCCCATGACCTCCCCTGATCTCCCGTGATCTCCCATGATCTCCCGTGAGGCGTGCGGCTGCTGCTCTCCTCGGGAGTGCTGCCCGCCGCCGACGGCCCACCCTCGACCCTCGAGATCATGCCGCCCTTCCGGCTCGAGCTCGACGCGGCGGGCCGGCGGCGGCTGCTCGTCGAGGCGGGCTCGGACGCCGACTTTCGCGCGCTCAACGCGCGCGACGCGGAGGCGCAGGCCGCGCCGCGCAACCGCTACGCACAGAGCTATCTGGAGACGAGCGGGCGGGCGGGCGACCTGCGAGTGTCCACCGTCGTCTCGGGCGACCCCGTCATCGTCGGTTCCGTCTTTGTCCACGAGCGCGTGATCTGAGAGACACCGCGAGGACGCTCGAACGTCAGTACGTACGTGACACAGTAGACATTAAGGGAGAATAAATAAATAAAAACGGACACCTCTCTACTGTGAGATGGGTAAAAAGGAACAGGTCCCCGCCCTTGCGATCTTTGTGCAGGGTTCTTTGTGTGGGTGTGGTCGGCGACTAGCCGGGGTCGTCCTCCCCCGGTGGGGGACTAGCACTAGCCGTCTTCCACATGGTCCCTCGGGTCCCTGCTGCTCCTAATCTCTTCGTACATCCTCCTGCTGATCTCCGCAAGGTCCTGCTACCTCCCTCGTCTCGCCCTGCGCGTCTGCATGCTCCGCCTCACCGTCTTCTGCCCTGCGTCGTCCGTGGCGACGGGTCCTCCATAGTCGGTCGAGGTCGCCGCCCTCCTCGTGCCTCTTCCCAACGTTCCCTCGGCGGCCGATGCCGTCTGCTCCGGCTCCCCAGTCCCCGGGTCCGCCCTGCTCTCGTCTGCGCTAGTTTCTGCTTCGTCCTCACCGGCGTCTCTCCGCTTCCTTCTCCCTTAAGGGAGAGGTTGTCAGTCCCGCTATAGATATAAGAGCCACTAACGTAATTATTGGCCACCTTATGCAAACGGGACCCCCGGAGGGGCAGGTTCGTCGCCTAGCGCGATGTGGCCGGAGATGAAGTGTGCGCGAGGCGAGATGTGACGGACAGGGGTGGTGCTCGCTGGCAGTCTCTCACTACCGCACAGCGCACAGGCACACTGTCAGAAACGAAGAGAAGTTGCGGTCACAGACCAAGGAGCTCGCGTTCTGAGCAGCGCTCTGCGAGCGCTGTGAAGAGGGCACTCGCGTCGGCGCGGGCGATGAGCTTGCTGCGGCACAAGAGCTGAGGCGCTCCGACTGCGACAACCTGAGGAGGAGCGCGCAGCAGGCTGCTAAACGCGACATCACAAAGCGGCCGAGCGGATGGCCGACGAGGCAAAACACGCAGAACGAGCTGAGTGTGAGTGGCGTATCGGCGAGATGCGGGCCAAGATGCAGGCTGAGCTGCGCGAACAGCTCGACGCGCTGCAGATTTCGATGGAGGCAGAGGCGACGCGCGCTGATGCCGCAGAGGCGTGACCGGAGAGGTCAAGGCTGCACAACAAGATGGAGGGGATTATGCACACACGTGAGGGGTTGATAATCGCACTCGCAGAGGCCCAGCGCAAGCGCGAATATAGTGATATACGTAGGCGCAATCACTATAGAGTATAGGACTATAGAGGCGCAGCGCAAGCGCGAATGTCAGTCCCGCTATGGATATATGAGCCACTAACGCAATGTTGGCCACCTTATGCACATCCATGCCCACGGTTCGCCAGACAGCGCAGAGGCTAGGCGACCGGGGAACGGGAAGGACTAGCTCTCAACCGTTACCAAGCGGCAACCAGAACCACAGCGTCACCACGCAGCCGTTGGCGCGCAGAACGAGTCTGCGGCCCTCGGTTGGGACGAGTGCGCGACGCGGAATAGCCCCGCTCAATATAGCTCGAGCGCTGCCGGCGGGGTTGGTTGGGGAGAAGCAACCGGCACGGGAGGGGTTGCCCCCGCCCGGAGACCATGGTCCATGCCGACGGCTAAGTAAGGCCGAAATCGTTATTGTTCACACCTCTTGCAGGTGTGAACACAAAGGAAAGCTGTATCTACTCAGGTGCTCTGTTTCTTGTCTTACCTGTCACCGACACAGTCGCCGACGCAGCCGTCCACTCACTGGCGATGGGGAGTGTATAAAGGACTTCGATGATTGGAAGTCGATGACAGAGAGGACCTGCGTGTGATGCCTTTGCGGATTGCATGTCACGAGATTCAACCTGTTGCGATCGATACAGCTCGTTGCAACACGGAAAAAATAACATAGTTCGATAAATTTGAACCGAAGTTCGCACGTCCGCACGCACACTCCTGCACTACTGCACTACTGGCTGTAGCCTGGCGTGTGTGCCCCGTTTGTGCCACCTCCTGTGCCCCCGAGTGAATTTCAGCTCCCCTCGCGGCGCCTCGCGAAGGTGAGGTGTGCGGCCGCACACCAACATGGAGCGCAAGGAGACGCTGCAGACGGGCATTTCATCCTGGGAGCGGGGATTCTGCCCCAACGTGAGCAACAACGTGCTCGCCGAGTACGTTCGCATCCCATCCCGCGGCGCATGCGTGCTCCTCTGCCTGCTGCACCCTCAGTGCCGCTTTGTGGGATTTGGGACGAACCTCGAGATGCCCGGCGGCAGGCACCAATGCAGGGTCAGCTCGTCTTGCCCGCTGCCCCTCCATCACATGCCCCACAAGCACACTGAGCGCCAATACACCGTCGACCTTCGTCGCAAGAGCCGCCTCTGCGCAGAGGCAGAGGCTGCAGTGGACGCCGAGACCCACGCGCTGCTGGAGCAGAGGGACCCAGACCTGGCCTCCGAGGCGGTGCGACGGTTTACGAAGCAGGCTAGTATCGGGCTGTGCGAGGTGACGGCCCGGGACGCCGGTCGCATGACCCGCCAGAACCCGTCCACGTGCGAGCGCGCCTCTGCCGGAATCTTCACGTTGACGACTAGCGAGGCGAGCTCGTGGGGACGGGCCACCCGCGCCTGCTTGAACCGCTGCGCAACCTGCCGGAAGTGCAACTTCATTACCGTTGCGCCATCACACGGGCACTGCGCATGGCACCAACGGTGCTCGCGTGCAAGCGTTCGCGTCAATCCCTGGCGAAACGAGAGTCAGGGCTCGGCCTGTGGCTTTCGGTCGGGGCCATCCGTGCCGGGCCCGGTGCGCGCCGCAGCCCTCGTTCTCTTTGGCAAGATTGGCAGCGACAGTCCTATCGGCTCGCGCTCGAGCCGGGCGGGCGCGGACGAGAAGGCCTCCGAGCACATCATCCGCATGTCCACAAGACTGTGGGTGGCTCATCTGATGGAGCCGAATCCAGACGTGCGCTTCGACGTCTTTGTGCACACCTGGAGCCCGGAGGCGGCGCCTCTGGTGACCAAGCTGTGGGGCCTGCTCCTCGTCGGCCAGCAGCACGAGCCCACGCGCTTCATGGACACATCCTCGCCGCTCCTCGCCTTCCACTGCGCCGTGCCGTACGCGATCAACTGCGAGCGGACGGCCTCACAGCTCCTCACAATGTCAAAGGCGCTTGCCCTCAAGCGCGAGCACGAGCTGGCCTCCGGGGAGACGTACGGCTTTGTCGTCGTCGCGCGCTTTGATTCAAGCCTCACAGCCCCATACGCGGTCCCTGCTGCCCTGTGGAAGAGCAAGAATGACGAGGTGTGGTTCATACCCAACTGCACGCCCGGGTGCAAAGTCAGCGAGGGCTCCTCCTTTGTGGTCCCCGATGGCTGTCTAGTCACTGGGCGTCTCTGCATCGAGAGGGTAGGGGCGATGAAGAGGGGAACCGGGCGCTTCGGCCAGCGGCTCAGCAACGATTTCGTGTTTGCCGGGAGCAGCCCAGCGGTGGATTTGATGGGCGACGCTCACCGCCACTTTGCCGACTATACACGGGACATGATGAGGGACGACGACGAGTACATCGCGACCCACTACATCTGGCCCTGGCACGCCATCCGGTTCAAGCTTCGCCTGCGCTGGGAGCTACGGGTCGCACTCAAGCTCACGCGCGAGATTGACGCGGCGTGGATGAACGCTTCATTCGGCGACGCATCGCCAACGGACAGCATGAGCCGCAGGGTAGAGGAACGTGGCCGGCCTGAACGCTCCTGCTCGGTCCCGGTGCCCAGCGGGCATGGGCTGGAGCTGACGGGACGCGTCGATGCTTCGCTTGTGCGGGCCGAGTTCCGGCACCAATGCCCGCACGAGCAGGCGCTCATCTGCGGCAGCCTGCACAACTACACCCAAGCGCACGGGGGCTGCGAGGTGTAGGTGCGGTGAGACACTTGTTTAGAGAGCGATACGCGTTTGCGTACAGTAAATTTTTGAGCATACTTAAAACCAAACTCAAAGCCTTCTCTTGTGTGAATCGTTGTATGTATCTAAGGTGAAGAACAGCCAGACTCGGACTGGACACCCACGCGGTATGGTTGTATGCACCATTGGGGTAGTTAACGTGCCGCCACCGCCAGCGAGGTGGTCTTCCATGGAATTCCCGACACCGCGACACGTCCTGACTCTGCCGTCGGTGCCAAAACTGCCAGCTGGCGGCGCGTGCCTTGCATTCTAACATCATCGCAACTCTGTCTGAGACGCGGTTTGTTATCTGTGTCTCGGGCGAGCACTTATAGAGAGCTACAGCTGAGCTACAGAGGAGGGTTAAGGTAAGGTAAGGTAAGGTAAACTTCTCCACACACACGAGGTGGTGGGGCAAGGGGGGGCAACCCTCGCGTCTCCACGTCTAACGACAGGAGCCCCACGGCATTCAAAGTGCAGGGTTATGTTGGTTCTGTTATAAGTTCTCCTGTTGTGTTTATCAAAAAAATGAAAATCTGTCTCAGGCCATGCCCAAGGGTCAGCCATGTGGGGCCTTTTGGCCAATTTTCCTTCTTTTACTTCCTCTGCTTAGATACAATCACATTCTTTTAGCCGTCGAGTAATCTCGCCCGCGCGCCGCGGCCGCGCGCCGCCACGCGACCGACCGACTACTACCTCCGATCACAGGCCCGGGCGACCCCCGCCTATGGCATCTAGCCGTGTGTGCTGGCGTCCGGGTCCCCTCGGGTTTTCAGAGAGACGTAGAGGGTAGAGTAGAGAACAAAACGAGTACGTACGGCTCTACGTACCACCCAGCGCACCCTCGACCTTCCCTCAAGTGCGGCGCCACAACACACTCGCGTACGCTCGCTCATTTCTCTCTCTTGAAGGCTGTCACCGATGAGATAGCTCCGTACTCTCCACCACGTCCACCCCACGCGAAGCTGCTCGCTGCTCCCCCCGGAGGGGCCTCAAAGCGCCTGCACGCCCGCCTCGCCCTGCTGCGGCCTGCTGCCACCGCCGCCCGCCGACGCCGCGCCCGTGGCGACGGCGCGAGCGGGCGCAGACTGCATCGCCGCTGTCTGCTCGAGGCCAATCTCATCCATCACCTGCGCGAGGGCACGGGCGCGCGCTCTCTCTCGCGCGCGCAGAGGATACGGACGGTGCGAAGCAGACCTGTGCGAGAATGTCGTCGTCCTCGTCGCCCCACTCGTCGTCCAGCGCCTCCATCGCGTCGTCGACCATCTCCTCCTTCATGCCCATCATCGCGCTCTGCTTCTCCAGCTCCTGCATCGTCGCGGCGACGGCGGCAGGGTTTACCTGCGCGTTCACCTTGCCCATGATGCTCGCCGCAGACGCCATCGAGCCCGCCACCGCAGCCTGCGAGCCCATCGAGCGCACCTGGCTAGCGGTCGCGCTCATCTGCCCGCTCATCTTGAGGAGCCGCGCCTGCTGCTCTCGATTCCTGACAAGCTGCTTGGCGAGCACCTTTGCGTTCTGCTGCCCGCCCGGCCGCCTGGCCGCCTCCTTGATCATCGCCGTCAGCTTGGTCTCCTCGCGCCGCATCTGGTTCAGCTCGCGATCGACGGAGCGGCCCTCCTTTTTGATGGCGTTGGACGCCTCCTTGGCCTGCTGCTTTTGCCGCTCCGCCGACGGCTTGCCGCCGAACATTGTGCCAGGCTGGGGTTCGGACTTTTTGCGGGGTATGGTATGGTAGACAACCCACCTCGAGACCATACCCCCCGCCTGCTGACAGACCCAGCCTCCCGGAGACCGGGGATGGGCGGTCAGGAGCATAGCCCCCCGCCCTTTGGGCCGTGACGCTACCATACCATACCCCGCAAAAAGTTGGAACCCGGGCAGCGGCCCGAAAAAGAATTTGGAAATTCTGACCCGGGAGCACCCGCTTATTATTAACAACGAACACCGCATGCTCGAGCCCCCGGCGAGGGCTTGTGCTGTGAATAGCAGGCGTGGTCTCTACTCGCCAGGGGCGGCGGTGCGCCCAGAGCGCCCGAAAAAGATTTTTTCTAGCCAGACCGGGACCATCCCGCATCCGTTTGTATCATTAACAACGAACACAGAGGTGCCTAGATCTATGGGCGAGGCGTTGCTTGGTTCTTCTGTCTTTTCGGGGAGCATTCCGGTGCGGATCGACCAATAAATAAATAAAACGGAGCATGTGGACGGACGGAAAAACACCCCCCTTTTATTGGCGCTGGCGCGTGTGAGTGAGAGAGGTGGTCAGGCCGTGCCCGTCACTGCTCACATAAACGCACAACCCCGGGCCCCGAAATTGCACAGTGGCAGTCAGACATGCAACACGGGGTTCCAGGGAAGGCAAGCAAGTCACTGCTCACACAAAACGCCGAATCTTTTCTTCTATCTCACAGCACAGCTCGCCCTCCGGAGTCCGGACGCGCAGCTCCCCGCGACAGCCCACAGTCCTCCGTCTCCTGATCGAACCCCCTCCCCCCCCAGTCCTCGTACTCGACCACGCCTTCGTTCGTTAGATGTAGTTCCACCTCACCCTCCGCACACACACACCACCACCTCGTGTGAGTGAGTATTCTTGATACGAAACCACGACGACACACACCAGTCGACTCGCATCGGTTGCCTCCATGAACGGCGGAGCTATTCTCGCGTCCACACCACACCTGGCTCCAACGTGGACACGCCCATAGCTGGGGACACTACTAGCGTCACGCATGGCTCAGAAGTTTTATCTCTGGGCCCCGAAAGGCATCTCTAGCAGCGTCGTTACGCATGCGCCCTCCCCTCCTGGGCGCATGCGCCTCACGTCTCGCCAGAGCATAAGCCCTTGGCGTGTGACGAGACGAGTTCTTCGCCATCGCAGCGAGCAGCAACCCACTCGCCGCAGCAGCCAGGCATCAGATACCCGGGTACCCGCGCGAAGACTTGAGCGCAGTTCGAGGATGAACATCGGGCAGGCTCCGCAGCCTCTCCGGCCCTGTGCCGTGCTCCCCGGCCACCGGCGGCTGCACGTCTCGCGAGGTGGGGCGGCTCCCACCACCGACGGCGACGGCTGCTGGAACGCCGTTCGGTCGCACTTCTCCGCCTCCGAGCTGGGTGTCGTGGTGACGTGGTCGCTCGGCTCTCGAGAGGCGCGCGACTCGCGAGGCGCGCGCTTCTCTTCGATGGATGAGATGCGGCAGCTCTACGGCGATCGCCACGACGTCGCGCTGCTGGTGGTGGCGCGTGGCGCCTCGTGCTCTCAGCTGACGCTGTCGCTGCTGCGCTGGCTGTCCGCCGGCCGCGGGGGCTGCATCGACGGACCCAACCTGGGAGCGCGTGAGGCGGCGACGGTCCTGCGCTTCGCGGTCGAGTTTTACAACCACCTTCCCGCGGCGGTCGTCTTCACGCAGGCGCCACGCCCGCACCCGCCGCCGGCGCGGCTCGCCTTCGCCGCCACGAGCCGCTCGCCCGCCCCACAGGACGATCCCGAGGTCAAGCTGATGCAGCGGCCGGGCAACCAGCGCCACCCGTCCGATGCGCCCGTCGGCTCCCGCGGCTGGCTCCGCCTGCTCGAGACGACCTTTGACAAGCGGCGCGAGGCCGCGGCGGCCGGCGCCGTCGACGTTGCAAACGAGAGCTCGCCGTGAGAGCTCGGCCCGTGTCCGTGCACCGTCGACGTCGAGCGCGGCTTTGCGATGCGGTCGTACGGTGCCCCCCCCCCCCCCCTCCCCCCTTCCCTTCTCCCGCCTCCCTCCGCTGCTTGTGCTCAGCGAGGCGCCTGTCGCGCGGACGCAGGAGAGTACCGGCCCATGCACTGGTGGCTGCGCACCTTCCTCGCGCCGCCGTTTGGCGGCCCGGCCGCGGGCGGGCCGCCCAGGCCCTTCCCGCGCCGCATCGCGTGGCCGCGCCACGCCCAGTTCGCCGTGCCGCGCGCCGCCGTCCGGCTGCGCTCGCGCCGCTGGTGGTGCGGGCTTCTCGGCTGCGCTCGGCGCGGCTCTCCCGCCGGCGAGGCTTGCCTCACCCAGCAGGCGGGTGCGTGCTCAGGCGCCTCAACGCCGAGCTCGCCTCGCTCCCCTCCCCCCTCAAGCACATGCTGCGGCGAGACGGCCCGGAGGACCGCTCCGAAAACGGGCACGCGCGGCGAGCAAAGTGGGCCAACTTTGGGCCATACGCCGTCGACCTCGGCCCGCGGCCGCCGCCGCAGCTGCGCGCGCCCGACAACCGAGTCGGCGCCACCGGCATGCTCCTCGCGGTGGCGTGTGAGCGGCTCCCCCACACGGCCATCACAGCCCGTCGGCCCTCCCTCAGGCATGTTCCTCGCAATGGCGTACGAGCGGCTGTGGTTTCGCGCGTTTGACCCGGCCCTGCGCGAGGCGGAGCCGCCCCACCCGCAGTGTTTCGCGGCGGCCGCGCTCGCCCGGTCGCCGGTCCGCTGCTCGGGCTATGCGTGCCCCGCCACCTCCCGCCGGGCGGGGCGGCTGCCGGAGCTGCTGGCGGAACGCGGCGGCTGTGCCGCCACCGACGCCGCGCGCCTCACCGTTGCGCCGGCCAACTGGATCTTTACTGACGCCGGCGTCGGCCGCTGCCTCGCTCGCGGCTGCAATGTGTCGACCTTTGACGTGGCGGCGATGGGAACAAGGCTCTACCACGAGTGGCGGCTGGCGGAGGCGGAGGCTGTGGAGGGCGAGGGGCCGCCGTCGCTGGGTAGGGTCGCGAGCGAGGAGGAGGACGCTGAGACGCTCGAGGCACGAGGGACGCAGCCGGCCGAGGTCGGGCGGAGTACGTCGGAAGTGTGTAGCGGGCAAAAACGTCTGTGTGAGTATATCCTTTGAATCGGTCCCGCACCGGGATGTGTGGCGCCTACACGTGTAGTAGGTATTAATAGCTTTGTAGGGGAGGCCGGAGCGGGCGGAGGGGCGCGCAACCATCTTTATTGCGACAGTAAAGGGTGAGTGTGGATGTGCTGGGTTGACGGAAATCAGGGGCGGGACCGGGCCAGGGCGTACGGGGGTCGACCCATCACTAGTCAGCAAGGGGATAGGGGGTAGGGCACAAGGCATCTGCAGACGAAAAATATGTATTACTACATACCATGTTGCACATCGACCAACGCGCGCGAAACACACAGCGGAACGAGATTGGATATCCCCCGCCGGCTTCGCTGATGACTCAGCGAGACGTTTCTCTTCTCAACGAATTTCTTTTCGCGCACAACACTGGGCACGGGACTGGCGCGCACTGGCACTAACACAGGTACACCACGGGAGCCGCCTAAGCGACGTGTTAGTATTCGGCGGGCCAATGCCGCGAGGAAGACCTCCTTGCGAAGAGTCGGTCATGTCATGCGCCACAAAGCGACAGCCCGACCAGCCGCGCCAGCGCATGCCGACGCAGGATGAACGAGAGGGGTCGATGTGGAAGTCACAACGCTAGACGAGGCGGTGCGTGAAGAGACACGGCGTTCGCAAAGGCAACAACTCGCACACGAACACCGCCGACTCTGCATAACCGGGTTTCGGCTTACTACGAGCAGAGGACAGATGGCAGAGGGGCGCATTGGGGCAACGCCGACACGCGTGATGATGCTGGAGACGCTGGCGGGCATCGTGCGGCGGCGGCACCACAACGCGAACCTTGCACACGACGCGACGCCGGACGCCCGAGTCGACTCCATCTTCAAGGACGCTAGGGCGGCACTTGTCCGCCAATTTTACTACACGGCGAAGAGAGCACAGCAAACCGAGAGGGAAATACGCCTTCGCATACCCGGATGGCAGCCCTCGCCCGGGGAAGGACCAGTAGCAGAGTGGGAAAGGGAGTGGCTCCCGTCCGGCTTCTTTTCTGACGACGGCCAATGCGCGCTTCCGGAGAAGATTCAGCTTGCCCGCGACATCGCTGCAAATGATTGCACAAGCAACACGATGGCACTACTCAGCGTCGAGCCTTGCGATAGGGGCGGTGCTTGCCGTGTTAAAGTGCGGCTGATGGTGGAGGCGCCAGGAGTTATACTTCGACCCTGTCGACGGGACGGCACCACGCCCCCACAGCAGCAGCGACCACCCGACTGGACGGCGTACACTGATGGGTCGGAAGACGGAAGCAGGGCGGGATGGGCGTACGCGGTAGTCATGGGCGGGGCCTTCCGCTCCTGGCCGGTGGATTCCCACCGTCAGTTGGGTAGCGAGGATTGGTGTGACGCGATCCACGCAGTGGCGCTCAAAAGCGGCTGGAGCTCAACAGCGGCTGAAGCTCAACAGCGGCAACCTTGAACGTACGAGTTTCCGAGTGCCGGCGTGTCATGAGATACGTGTGCCGTGTCCCGACTTCATTTTAAGAACTTCATGGTTTTTCTTCTTTAGGCTCGGCCTCTTTGGGCGGCACGGCGCTCGACCAACCCGAAACCGTGTCTCCTGGCTGGCTATGGTCTCCGGCGCACCACACGCAGGCCCCTCGCCGTCGGCTTGGAGGCGGTGCAGCAGCGCTTCCAGCCGGCGCTCGACGACTACCTCGCCGGCCGTCTCGATGAGGCCGGCTTGGTGGCTGCGACCGAGTGGGAGAGGCGGTGGTACTGGTCTTTCGCGGCGTATGCGCCCATTTTCCGGATCTGCCGCACGCACGGTGTGACGATGCTGGCGCTCGACATGGACTCGGAGGACAAGGCCAAGGTGGAGCTGGGCGGCGCCCTCGAGCCGGCCAAGCGGCGCCAGTACGTGCCGGACGGCGATGGCTTCGAGCGATTCGGAAGCACGAGGGCCTTCGAGGAGTATGTGTCCTACACGCTGCGGCCGCCCTTCACGCTGATGCGAAGGGCCGGCCAGCGCATGACCGCCTCCACCGACGACGCGCGGACCATCAGCTTCCCAAACTTTCTCACGCGCCAGAGCCTGAGGGACGAAGCGATGGCGTCCGCCTCCGCCGCCTGGCTCGCCGAGCACCCCCAAGGGCTGCTATTGGGCCTGGTGGGCGTCAACCACGTCAAATTCTCGTGCGGCGTTCCCGCCCGGACTGCACGGATGCTACCCGGGGGCTTGGACGCTGTTGCCTCCGTCCTCCTTAACCCAACAGCCGCCTCCACGTTTGTAGACCCTTCAACCTCCGGCTTTGCGATCGCGGGCCGCCGTCGCAAACGAGGCGTGCTTGCGCAACGACATCGAGGTGCAAAATTATGTCCTTCAGGTGCCGTTTGCGCAACGAGGCGCTATGGCGTCGCGAGGAGTCATGGGCCGCGATTCAGTCGAGGAGGCCAGATCGGCGATGCAAGCCAGGAGGGGAAGCTCCGTGCTGGCCTTGTCAGATTACCTGATCTTCTCTAGATAGATGCCTTATTTCGAAAAAAGACGCAACGGGCGTCGAAAAGGAAATTTCGCGGGGTCGCGAAAAAGAAACTCGCCGCCGCGAAAACCCATGGGCTTTTACCCATCTCCTAGTAGATTTGTAAGTTTTATTTATTCAGGGCTGCAGCGAAAAAAAGCAAGCGAGTGCCCCTTTTAGCCTTTAAATAAACAAAGAACTAGAGGTAGACAAACGCCAAATTCCGTAATTGCAAAAACGGCAGTCACAAATTTGGACCTGCGAAAATTGGGGCGTTCCCTTAGCCGACGGCCGACCGCTCCACATGTCCGCCGCGACGCCCTCGCCGCCACCGCCACTGGCTCCCGTGGTGGTGGCTGACATGTCGCTGACCGGGTCTAGAGATTTAAGCGACTACGCGTGCTTTGAAAATACCAAGGTCGGAAACGCCTTCTTCAGCTACATTCCCGCCATCGACATCGACTGGTGTGCCCAAGTGTGCGGAGGCACCATGGGGCCATCGTGCGTGGCATTTCAGTTCTATAATGATGGCGGGTCAAGCCATAGGTGCGAACTCCAAAATGAAAGTCAATACAGCCTGCCAGGATCTCCAGACGCAACAGTGGACAGTTGTGTCTTGGCATCTCTCGTCCCCCCCAGTGCCCCCAGCCCGCCCAGTCCCCCGCCTTCGCCCGCGCCCCCCCTCCCAGCGACGTTCTGCAACGAGGAAACTGAAACGGTTGTGTTTACGAACAGCGTTGGAGGGCTCGATTATTGTATGGGCAGCACTGGCGGATATTTGAACGGCGTCAACGTAATTTGGACAATCGGCCTCTGTGACAAATTTGAACAATCCTTCGAGATTCTCCGGCCCGTGCCTGGCCGCGATGATGTCTTCAACCTTTACACCGCGGTGGACGGCGGTCCTGCGAGAGATATACACACGAAGGGCTCGTTGAGTGACGAGGAAAATGGCGATTCCAATTACCTTATCAGGTTTAACTCTGAGCCTGGTTCTTCCATATCCAAAAACTCGATGGTGGCTTACAGCGCGTACGCGCAAACCGGCAACGTCAACTCATTTTATATCCACAGCGCCAAGGACCCGGCGTATTGCTTAACGAAAGATGAGTCGATCGAATTGTCGAATGTGCGGTGGAGGTCGAGCGTGGCTTGCCTCGCTATGGAAGCGGTGTGTATGAACAAGGCGATATATTCGCCGAGCCCTACGCCCCACTGCGACTCGCCCTCTCAGCCCCCCTACGACTGTCCGTCGCCGCCGCCCTCGACCTGGCCGCCGCCCCCCTCTACCTCACGGTCGCCACCCCCCTCCGCCTCGCCGTCGCCACCCCCCTCAGCCTCGCCGTCGCCACCCCCCTCCGCCTCACAGTCGCCACCCCCCTCCGCCTCGCCCTCTCCGCCCCCCTCCGCCTCTCCGTCGCCGCCGCCCTCGCCCTTGCCGCCGCCCCCCTCTACCTCACCGTCGCCACCCCCCTCCGCCTCGCCGTCGCCACCCCCCTCAGCCTCGCCGTCGCCACCCCCCTCCGCCTCACCGTCGCCACCCCCCTCCGCCTCGCCCTCTCCGCCCCCCTCCGCCTCTCCGTCGCCGCCGCCCTCGCCCTTGCCGCCGCCCCCCTCTACCTCACCGTCGCCACCCCCCTCCGCCTCACCGTCGCCACCCCCCTCCGCCTCGCCTTCCCCCAGACCTTCCCCTCCACCCGCTCGGCCGTTGGAAATATGGGCATGCATCGATGACGGAAAGGACTTCTACCTTCGCGAGTCCGGCAGTGGAGAAGGCCTTACCATCGAGTCAGGTTTCGGCAACGGCGAGCATCTTGTCATCCGCCGGCTTCTCGGAATACCGAACGTCTACCGTACGGCTTATCGTGCGCGACAGGGCGATCCTATTCCAGGGGGGAAGTATACGCTTGAATCTGTAACGGGGACCTTTGTTCACACAGAAATATCCACCGTAGGCGGCTCGTATCTCGTATATTACAACACTGTTCCGGATGCGCAGCCGAAGAATCAAATGGAATTTGTGTCGGCCGGAGAAGCAAACGGCCTGTACAACATTGTAAATGGCCCCTACTGCATCGCACGGGATGCATACCACAACGACTACACCGGATCGGCAGATCGCGCAATATGGCTTCAAAGCTCCGCGAATGAGTGCGTCGACTTTACGGGGATCTGTGCCAGCGCTCCGGAGCCTTCGCCTCCACCCTCGCCGCGACCGCCGCCCTCGCCCTCGCCCCCGCCCTCCGCCTCGCCCTCTGCTCCCCTCCCCCCCCCTCGGGAGGGCCGAACTGAGGCGCCCGTGGGGACCCCACAATTCCCTTCCCCCCTCGGAGGGGGCCGGACGGAGGCGTACCCCGTGGGCCCCGCTCTTTCCCTCGCATAGCGGCCACTCTTCGGATCGCTGGTCGAGCGACCCGGGGGATGCCCCGCGCGCCTGACCCAGGCGCGAGAAACGAATCTGCGAGGCGAGGCCGCTCACGCGGCCCGATGGGGAGGAACGGGGCGAGCCCCCTCCAACCCACCCGCGCTAGGTCTCGGGGGACGAAGGGGTCACACCCGACGACCTCGGGAACTAGCCGGGGCAGTCGGAGAAGTGGCAACTCCGTCCGTCCGTGCACTGACGGTCGGCCGCCAGAAAACACGCCTCCGTGGCTCGGGTTACACCAATCCTCGCTACCCAACGCGGCCAAAGGATATCCACCTCGAGAGCTCGACTTGTTTCCGGCTCC
>NW_005198844.1:44617-45106 GCF_000372725.1 Emiliania huxleyi CCMP1516
AGGTAGTTTAAATCGGCGGGGTACGCGTCGACCTGCTCGACCAGCCGCGGCAGCGCGCCGCGCACGGCGCCCCACAGCCCTCCGGAAATGGGGTAGCGAGAGTGGCTCGGGTGGTCCCTCACGACGTGGACGGGCGCACCTGCGGGCAATCTCGGGGGATCTCGGGCAATCTCGGGCAAACTCGGGGCATCTCGGGGCATCTCGGGGCATCTTGGGGCATCTCGGGGCATCTCGGGTGATCGCGTGCGATCTCGCGTGATCTCGTGCAATCTCGCGTGATCTCGCGTGATCTCGTGCAATCTCGGGCGATCTCGTGCAATCTCGCGCGATCTCGCACCGGACGCGACCCACGCGTCGACCGCCGTCTTGTCCCTCGCCATCAGCCGCGAGTCGACGTCGCGAGAGATGAAGCGCTCGATGCCTCCGTCCGCCTGTTGGGGAGACGGACGGGAGATAGGGGGGGGGGGATGGGGGGAGAGGAAGCGCTCG
>NW_005198844.1:52985-53825 GCF_000372725.1 Emiliania huxleyi CCMP1516
GCGTCTGCTCCGCCTCCCCGTCGTCCGCCCTGCGTCGTCTGGTGACGGGTCCTCCATAGTCGGTAGAGGTCGCCGCCCTCCTCGTGCCTCTTCCCAACGTTCCCTCGGCGGTCGATGCCGTCTGGTCCGCCTCCGCCGTCCCCGGGTCTGCCCTGCCCTCGTCTGCACTAGCTTCTGTTTCGTCATCACTAGCGCCTCTCCTCTTCTTTGTCCTCTTCTTGTATGCTTTGTACATCGCATCGATTCCTTTTCGCGTGAGCACCACCCTGAAGCTCGCCCAGCAGCGGAACCGCTCCCTAAGTCGAAGGAGCATCACCAGTCTCACCCACTTCGCTCGTTGCCCACTGTCTCCGCTCCCTCCCGCTTGAGCCGCCGTCGCGGCCCTCGTTCGTCCCACTGGCTGCTGGCCTCGCGGGCCTGTCTGCACGTTGCCTCCGTTATCCCTCCTCCTCCGCGACTCCCTCAAGGCCGGGCGGGCCTCCTTCCACCCAGCGAAGAGCTTCCTCAGCCACTCGATGTGTTCCTCTCTCTTCATTATGCGCGCCGTTGCTTCATCATTGAGCTGTATCCACCTCTGCACCGCGCTCCCGCGGTCGCCGCCTCGCCCCGCGGCCTCGGCCACGACTTGCAAGTTCCTCGTGACCCCGGTGCCAAGGTCCCTTCGGCTCTTCTCCGAGAGGTCATCTCTACCAGTGCTGGAAAAAGAAGATCTCTCAAAGACGATTTTCCGTGCGAGCGTGTGTGGCTTTCACCAGCGTCAACGCATGCCGGCCATGGGGCTCTGCGATCTGCAGCGTGTTGGCGCGCATTTGCACACGCGCGCCCACGCGCTGGAGATTG
>NW_005198844.1:53925-55029 GCF_000372725.1 Emiliania huxleyi CCMP1516
CCCCCCCCCCCCCCCAGCCCTCCCTGCCTCTCTAGTCCGTCTCCATCGCTGGCGGGTCGGCGGCCGGAGCGTCGCCGGCAGCCGCCGCGGCGGGCGCCCCCTCCTCGGGCTTTTTGACGGCGTCGACGTGCGCCGCGACGGCCTCGTCCTCGAGGATGGTGAAGGGCGTGTCCTGAGAGACGTACCCGACGGCGACGTTGCTGCTCGTCAGCTCGCCGCTCGAGCCCACCGTCTCCCTCAGCGCGAGCAGCGCGTGGCCGATCAGCTCGTCGAGGCCGAGCGACTCGAAGGACTCGAAGTGCTTCTCGAGGTAGGTGCGCCCCGCCTGACGTCGGGCGATCTCGCGTCATCTCGCGTGATCTCGCGTGATCGCGGACGATCTCGACGCCGGTGCGCCCGGGCGCTCTCGGGTGATCTCGGACGATCTCGGGTGATCTCGGACGATCTCGGGACGATCTCGACGCCGGTGCGCCCCCCCGCCTGCGAGCGCGCGCCAATCGCCATGCCAACGTACTCGAAGTAGACGCCAGAGGGTTTGGTCTCGTACAGGTGCGGGCCCTGCGCGTCCGCGCCCGCCACAAGCAGCCCGACGCCGTACGGCCGCTGCCCGATCCGCTGCGTGCCGACTTGTGACTTGTCGGCGACCTTCAGCACAAGCCGGCCGACCTGCATCGGCTCGTCGTACACGTAGCGGTGGTTGATGCACTCGGTCCTCATGAACTTTGCGAGCACGCGCGCGTCCGCCACGAGCCCTGCGGAGGGGGTGTGGGGCGGTGCGTGTGTGGGGCGGTGCGGTGCGGGGCGGTGCGGCGACGTGTGGGGCATACGTGTGTGTGTGGTGTGTGTGGGGGGGGGGGGGGGGGCATGGCGGGGGCAACATGGCCGGCGGCGGGCCGGAAGGAGGGGGCCCGGGCCCCCCCGGAGAAAGGGAAGAAGGGGGAGGCCCCGAAGGCCCCCAAGAGACCGGAGGAGGGAGGGAAACCGGTTAAGAGGCCCAGGAGGGGGAGAAAGGGAAAGAAAGCGGGAAAGGGGAAAAAGGCCAAAGGCCCCCAAACCCCCAATAGCGATGCCAATGTTGTCCTCCCCCTGGAAAAAAGGTGGGCC
>NW_005198844.1:56012-58132 GCF_000372725.1 Emiliania huxleyi CCMP1516
CGCGAAGACGAGCCCTTCCGCCGGCGTGCCTCCCGGGACTGCCGCCCGCGGCCGCCTGCGGAAAAGAATTGCTCCCCGGTCCCCGTTGGCGTCCCGTGCCTCCCATCTGGCTCGACAGCGGCGGCCGGGTCAATGCGACTTGCGTGGTACCAAAACCCGCAGCGGCCCAGGGGGCATTGGGGGCAGCCTGCCGGACCGCCGCTGCACGGGGCTAGGCACCAGAAGATGAGTGGAATTGATGAATTGGGCCGTTGTCCGTGCCTCCCCTCTATACGTCAGAGTGGGACCTACGCCGCGCCGGGAAAGGGGCGCGCCCGGTCCTCGACGGAGCCGCGCGCCCCAAACGACCCAGGCGGCGAGTAGTCGACCTCGAACCTTCGACATGTAGTTGCCCATAGTTAGCGCCCGCCCGCCCCCCCCTCCGTCGCTTCGTAAAAGAAAAAACAAAATAAAACCAAGCAAAAGAGAAAGCGAGGCCAAAAAACGATTGCGTGAACGGCGTCACAAAGCCCGCCGGTTTTGATCGACAATCGTGAGATTGACCGCCGTCGACCAGAGAATGGCAGACGATGCGTCAGCTTGTGCGGCGCTCGCGCCGCGCAGGCTGGCCCATCGAGGGCACTCTCTGGCGCTGTCCGGGCCAAGCGCGGCGCCGCGCATGCCGCGTGCCACTCGCCGTGGCTCGCGGTGCAGCGCCACTGCAGCCTCGAAAACGTCGCGCACAGCGCCAGCATGCTGCCCACCAGGCGGCAGAGTGCTGCACCGGCGTGCAGCGGACGCTGCGGCGCTGCGGCACCGCCTCCCCGCCCTGTCCACGGAGCAGGCGAGCGGCGGCACGGCCTTCCACCAGCTGCGGGAGGTGCGCACTCCTCAAAGGAAGCACAGGATGCTCCCGCAGTTTACGCAGCTTTGTGCAGCGCAGCGCACGGGCCACGCCACACAAAGCCGACCCTCAGTCTGGCCAAAAGGCTGTCTGCGGAAGGCCTGGCAGCGCGTACTCGCCTCCTCCGCGGCCATGCCCTCCGCCCGGGCGAGCGAGGAGCGGGGACACAACCATTTCTGGAATCGTGTGTCCCCTCCCCCCGGCCTTTTTCTTTATTTTCGAACAGCATTTGCATTATGTCGGACGACCACTCCTCGACACCCCGCTCCGCACTCGCGGAGATCTCTCCAGGCCAGCCCTCCTCCTGCAGGGCCGGCGGCGGCGCGCGTTTGGCGTCCGCCGCGTGCACTCCCGACTTCACCACCCGCTACTCTGACGGTGGCACCGCCGTCGCGGGATACTCTCCGTTTGGCTGCTGCTCGCCGCCGTCGCCGTTTGCGGGCGGCACTCAGATTCAGTTTGGCGGCACGCAGTCGGAGGATGACGAGACCGAAGCAGCCGCGACGCAGCTCCTCGGCGGCACACAGCACGAGCCCCTCGAGTCGGCAGAGGGAGAGCCTGAGGAGGAGGAGACCGAGGAGGAGGAGACCGAGGCCGAGGAGGAGCCCGACTTGCCCGACGCGAGCAGCGGAGTGGAGGCGGAGGGGACAGAGGAGGCGGCGGCGGCGGAAGAGGCGGCGGCGGCGGCGGCGGCGGCGGCGACCTCCTCCGGGCCGCAGTCCTCGCCGGAGCGGGCGTGGCTCCTGCGTGAGGTCGAGGCCTTGCGCGGCACGGCTGCGCAGCAGCAGGACGCGATGGCGCGGCAGCAGGACGCGATGGCGCGGCAGCAGGCGCAAATCGCAGAGCTGTCCGCAAAGCTGGCGGCGCTCGAGCAGCCTCGGGCCGACGGCGCGTCTCGCCCGCCTCCGGCGGCGGCACGCCCTCGGCCTGCCGCCAAGCCCTCGTGGCGCCGCCCAGCCGCGCCCGCGCAGCACCGTCGCCGAGGGTCCTCGCCTCTCTGCCAGCTCAGCCGGCGCCGAGCCGCCTCCCTCGCGCTGGCGGGCCGCCGCGGCCGGCCGACGCCACGTTCGGGCAGAGCCCTCTCGCCTCGGCCGCCTCCGCCGCCGAGTCACCCTCTCGCACGCCGCCCGCAAACCGCTCTCCGCCCTCCCCTCTCCGCCGTCCCCCCCGCCGCCCCGCCGCCGGGGCCGGGCTCCGACTCGGCCGCCCGCCGACCCGAGCTGCGCATCGCACTGTC
>NW_005198844.1:58798-59257 GCF_000372725.1 Emiliania huxleyi CCMP1516
CTCTCGGCCCCTCTCGGCCCCTCTCGGCCCCTCTCGGCTCCTCTCGGCTACTCTCGGCTCCTCTCGGCTCCTCTCGGCTATATCTCGGCTACTCTCGGCTATATCTCGGCTACTCTCGGCTATATCTCGGCTACTCTCGGCCCCTCTCGGCCCCTCTCGGCCGCAGGTGCTGCACGCCATGGCGAACGGCGCGTGGGTGGTCGGCGACGCTTGGCTGCGCGATTCGCTCCTCGCGGGCCGCCCCCTCGCCGAGGCGGAGTATGAGCCCTTGGCTTCCGCACGGGCGTGCCGGCTCGCCGCGGCGCGCTGAGACCGAGCCCCAAAGCCGAGCCCCAAAGACGAGAGATGCGGCCGAGCCACAGGGGAGGGAGAACCGACCGGTGCAGCGCCGTGGCGGATAACCCCTCCCCCTTCTCCCCCTCGCCCCTCCCCGCCTTGGGGGCTCGGCTTTGGGGCTTG
>NW_005198844.1:59357-68072 GCF_000372725.1 Emiliania huxleyi CCMP1516
AGACCCCCCCCCCACATAGGAGCGCGTCGTCGGTGCCCCGCCCAGAGCCCTCCGCGGACGGCGTCTCTTCGTGGCGGCGGGCGGGCGAGCGGCCTCTAGATGCATCCCTCTTAAAGGTCACAGCCCCACCCCCCTCGACACCGCCCCGGGCCTAATGTCACTCACGCACTGTCGAGAATGGACCGACGGCGGCAGTCAGTCAGTCAGTCTGACACACCTCCTAGCATGGAGGACGGGCCCACACGCACACACACGCTGCGCACGATTGGCGCGGGGAGCCGACACGAGGCACGCTGTCACCGGCCTTAGCACTGGGTCCGGACTGCTGGACACACAGCTCACAGGAACGGACAGACGGCGGCGACCAGTCGAAACGCAAGGCCGGGCCCACAAACCTACAACGGGCGTGCACTCACAACGCAGGTCGGCGGAGCGCGCCCCCGCTCTGCGCGCGCTCGCCGAGGCTGCCGGCGCGACCCTCCTCCTCGGAGCGACCCAGCGACCGCGGATTTCTTTTCCACCCCGCGGTTGTCTTTCTTTTTTGTAGGCGCGACCCTCCTCGGAGCGGCTCGTGGCGCCGACCTCGTCCTCGCGCGCTGCTTGCCCGCCGCCCGCCGGAACGCGGGCGTCCGCGCCGCCGCGCGTGCAGACGACGGCCCCCCACCCCCTAGATGCTGTCCTTGTTCGACTAATCCTCGAGAGGACACGAGTTCAGCTGTGCTCAGCTGTGCTCGCGGCCCGTGTGATTGAAGCCGCGCGGCGGTGCTTGGATACTCAGCCAGAGTCTGGCGTGTCTCGCCGTAGGGCCCATCTACGTGCGCGACGAGTGGCTCTTCGAGTCGGTGGCGGCGTGCGAGCCGCTGCCGTGCGCCGGCTTTGAGCTCTGCGACGCACGGGCGGTCTGAAGTCGTGTTTCTGGGGCACTTGATGTTCTCTCCTCTCTCTCGCACCATGGCGATGGCGCTAAGAACCCCCCCCCCCCCCCCGCCGCCGCCGCAAGAGGCGCGCGAACCGCGATATTGCAATAGCGAGACCGAGAGAAGATCAGCAGCCAAGGAGAGGACAGCAGGCTAGAAGTGTAGAAAGAGGAGGAAAGCGCGCAAGGAAGAATTTTCCCGTCATGTGGCTCTTATTGCAATACGTACATTTTACGATTAGCGCGGTCGAGTGCACGGAGCTAAAAGCCGTAAGAGTGCACCTCGCCGCGGTCCGCGGATGCACGATCGATGGACGATAGGGTCTATACCGGGCTCAAAAAGGGACGCACGAGGCAAATCTGATTTTAGAATGTTCCAATAGGAGCGAGGCCTCTTGGTCCGTTGGGGGACCGAGTGAATAGGAAACGAGAATTGCCAGTTTGTCACGCGCGCGCGCGAGCGTGACACTGCACTTGGCGCCGAGCGGGGCCGCGGCTCAGACCTTGTGCAGGCCTCCCCTCGGTGCAAGCACCGCTGCACCGGTCCGGACTGACAGCGCTCGATGTGGAGCAAGCAAGACCCCCCCCCCCCCCATCGGCGCGCGCCCGAGCTTTGAACGGCCGCCAGGAGCACCAAGAGGACTCCTCATGGCTGCTTGCAAGTGTGGGCGCTTCGACTGGCCTCGGCGGGGGGGGGGGGGCGGGTTGTCCCGGTTGCGGACGCCTTCTGCAGCCCCCTGGGCGTGACTCAGCACCCCAAAACTGCCCCTCGGCGGCATACAGCACTGCCAGCCAGCCTCTTCCTCCTCCTCAAGGGCTGTACTATGGCCATATTGCGCCGCCTCCTACTGGCAGCCGGGCGGGCGCGCGCCGGGCGCGCCTCGGCGCGCGCACGGCTCGCAAAGCCCGAGCGAGTACTGCCGCCTGGCCGCCTCAAGGCTGCCGGGCGGCAGTACTCGCGAGCGAGTGACGGATAAAGTCGTGTGAAAGAGCTGTGGAAGCGAAAGTATCGAAATTAATTGCCCGCCGCAGGCGAAGAAAATTTTCAGGGTTTTTTGGTCCCCTACGCCGAAGAAATCGAAGAATTCGGCGGGCGCCCGACGCGGTATGGATGGAGCACGCGCGCTGCCCGGCATGCCTGCAGCATCCAAACGAGACGCACGGCGTCGCTCAGCCGTGTCCACGCGGCTTCGCTCCTGTCCTAACCGGCGCCATCTGGGCGGCTGCTGCGGAGCTGCTGCCGGCGGTGCGGCAACTGGCCGACAGATACAACGCTCAGGGCACCCGCCGGCGATTCACTGGAAAGGAACGAAGGCGCCGCTGTCGGCGATTCACCGCCGTTCGTTCCCGTCTCTCAAGCTGGCTACACCGTCCATGGACGAGGGAGACGTCGCCTCCTCTTTCGTCCCGGGCACTGTTCGCGCCGGAAGGCACTGTACACTGCGAAGTACATTAACCTTCATCCCTCCTACCGCCGGCCGGGAGTGCAGCTTCGCCATCGCTGAGTGAGATTATCCTCGACTTTGGCACCTGCGAAGTAATGAACAACATGCAGTACGTCATATGCAATGGCGCTATGACAGCCCTGCGATGGGCGTCCTCGACGCAGACGAGGCGGAGCTCATCTGCACGGCGCAGATCGCCGACTTTCTCTCTCTCCCTGCGCGAGTGGTTGCGCCACCGTGGATGAGGCATATGGGCTGGGCAGGGGAGTTGGTAGAGGAGGTCGACTGAGGGCGCGAGGCCGCCAATCGTCACAGTCTGCTGCTGACTGTCGGTCGCTGACTGGTTGCGCATTGCGCTGGCCGCGCAGCGGCCTTTAGAAAATTTTGGCCGCAGGCCTAGGTTTTGAAAGATCAAGAGAATAAGCGCCGGTGAGGCTTTGAGAAGCTGCCGTTTGCGGCTTCCTAAGTCAATTTTTCGAGAGGAACGTTTTGGCTGAGCTATAACGCTTAACGGCTCCAAAGTCGCGCGATCATCGAGTTTTGAGTCAATAATTATGAAAGGAAAGGGCTGGCGAGAATTATAGCTCAGCCAATCGATTCAGCGTGCTCTGAAACGCCCAAAACCGTCGAGTTTTTCACCGTGGTCCAAACAGAGAGCTTAATATTTTGATTTTCTTGGCCACGGCCACGATTACCCGTCACTCGCTCTCGCCTCGCAAGGCACGCACCGGCTGCTCTGCCGCTGCTGCGCCGGCGGCTGCTGCGCTGGCCGCTGCTCCCCGGGCGCCCCGCGCAGCGGCGCACCGCCCGCGCCCCGCACAGCCTCCCGCGCGACGTCCAAGAGGCCCGAGCGCGCGCGCCCGCCCGCTCTCCCTCGCGCTTTCTCTCGGCGCAGCGCGGAGAGACGGTCAAAGAAAACACCCCCCCCCCCTCCGCACACAAACGCCCCTGGGGGGCGCGCGCATACCAGTGAGAGTCTCTCGCGAGAGGCACGACAGGGATTGATACACCCACGGGAAGACGGGCCGTAGCGCAATCACCAGATAGCCGTGGTCTGTGGTTGTCCTCTGACAGTGCGCCTGACACGGCAAGTTCAACCCTGGAAGAGCGTCTCCATGAAGGTCGACGTCGAGCTGGAGCCGCCGCATGGGTCGAGGACCGCAAGGCCTCCGAAGACGAGGTCTGCGGGGGTCGAGTAAGGCACGCCCGGGATCTCGCTGTGCGGGCCACCGTCCTGAAAGCCGTCCAGCGCATTGCCGACGACGATGCACGCGATGTCATTGGCGGTGAAGGTGATCTCGTCCTCGCCGCTGTCGGTGTCGTTGTACTCGCCAGGCCGCCGTAGCGCGGAGCGTTCGTTGGCGAATTGCGCGTGGCTCTCCAGGTTGGCGCGGTCTTCCGTGCTCCAGTTGCTTTCGATTCGGAGGCGCTCCAGCTGTCCCTCATAGAATCGCGTGTAGCGCTTCATGCGGGCAAACGCCTCGTACTTGGGTAGCGCGTTGAAGGCAGCGTCGCCATCGATCATGCGCGGGTCGACGATGAGCTCGAGGACCTCCTCCGTCTCGCCCGGGTACATGACATTTTCAAAGTGGCGCCACGACTCGACGTGCGTCTGCCAGGCGGCTGGCGAGGAGAAGGTAAGTCCTCCGCAATGCTGGCAGAGCGTCTCGGGAAAAGGGTGGGCGATCCACACGTCGCTGCGTTCGAGCGGGAGAAGCGCGGCCTCGCCACTCGGGTGGCAGCGGTACTGCGCCTGCCCATCCACCGTCCGCCAGCGTGGAAACTTTGCGGAGTGGTAGTCGGCGGTGTAGAAGGTCGCCTCGGGACCGAAGAGACCGCGCTGCTGCTCCCACGGCAATCCCTTGAGAGCCGCGTACCGCTCACTCACGGCTGCCGCTGTGGTGGACCATCGTACTCGGGCGCCAGCACGGACTGAAGGAACCCGACGTGGTCAAAGGCCTTTTCGCGCATGGCGTCTTCCGAGTCAGCGGCTCTGTACTCGCTGCGAATCTTGTCGACGTGGCGTGACCAGCACTCGTCCGAGCGTCCGACCGTCTTGCAGTCTTTGCTGACGCACATGAATCGTGCGAGGTCCTCGGGTCCGAGTCGGCCGAGCACGCTCTTGACGTCGTCGTTGCTGAGATCGGACCACATGTGTCGCGTTTGGCTCTGTGAAGTGAGGCAGGATGGCGGACCGGTGGAGTGGCCTCTCAGGTGTGAGTGGAGCAGGATGGCGGACTGGCGGAGCCCGGTTTTTTTCTTCCTTTCCTTTAAGGTAGGAAGGTCATCGTCTCCACACACACAAAGTGGTGGGGCAAGAAGGGTGGGCGACCCTCGCATCTCTACGGGGTGTGGTAATGATGACAACAGCGACGGCAAAATGAAATCGTTCCTCACTCAGCTGGACTTGGCTCTTGGGGTCTGTCCGACTGCTCAGCAAGGCCCGATACTCCTCCTTGAGCGTCTCCGCCCTCGAGCTGTTGCCGTCGCACGGATGAGCTCGCGAAGGGACGCCGGCGACGCTGCTGTCAACGTGCCGCAGCAGAGCCACAACACCAGACACAAGTGTGTACTTCAGCGCCTCATCCTCGCCCTACGCGCCGCGTGGGGCACCGCTGTGCGAATGGAGCCGAAAAAGGCCACCTCGGTCAGAGTTACAACAAACAACCCGACGTGGACGCGTTGCAACATTGGCAGGGGCGGCAAGCGCTTTTCAGGCGATGTCAAGGTTGTCTGCCCCCTCACCAGCGGCGGGGAGCATGGTCGGAAGGGCGCCTTTGTCGCTTTTGGCAACACCGAGGCGTTCTACCGGAACATGGTCGAGGGGCATGGGCCCTACCGCGCGGAGGGAGAGGGAGGCGAGGGGGAGGGGGAGGGGGATGGAGGGGAGTGTGAGGGGTATGGGGGCGAGGGAATGGAGGGAGAGAGGAAGAGCAAGGGCGAGAGGGGGCAGGGGACTGGTCGATGGCATACCAGGGGAGGCAGGGTGGTGGGCGGCGATCGCCGCATATCGTCCTATGGCGGCGAGTATCGCTACGCCAGGGAGGACAAGGACGTCGACGTGCGGCTGCTGCTGTTCGAGTCGTTCGTTCGGTGGGTTCGGGAAGGGGGTCGGCGAGATCCTCTGGGGGGCGGCGAACGTGCTGCAGAACAAGCTGACGCGGGCCCAGTACCTCGATGAGGTGACTTGGACCACCAAGAGCTGGCTGGGGCTGCAGAAGCAGCGCATCTCAGTCGTTCTTCACACGGCCATCGCAGAGCAGGTCCTGAGGGAGGGTGTAGAGGATGTAGAGTGTAGAGCGCTGTAGAGCTGTAGAGATGTAGAGCGCTCTGGAGCGCTGTAGAGCGCTGTAGAGCTGTAGAGCTCTACATCTACCGCGTGACGAACTGCCTCCGTTGTAGAGCGATGTAGAGGCGCTCTACAACGTGAAATCTCTACAACAAACTCTATCTAGATACATCAAAAGCGGCGAACGAGGCACGGTCGGTCTCCGACATGAGGCGCGTTGCACTCGCCAGTGCTGCCCTGGCCTTCTGTCTGCCCGCCCAATGGGTGGCAGGTGCCTCTGCTGCTGTGGCATGCCTCACGGCTGCGACTGGCCGGCGCCTCGGCGCGTCAGCTCGGGTCGGCGTAGCGATAGTGGCCAGCGCAACTCGCCTGGACTCAACGCTCAGCCAGGAGCTCCCGCACGCGCTGGCGCGAGGCATGGCGCATGCAACGCGCAGCAATGCTCGCCTCGCCTCGCGCAAATGCGACCGTCCTCGCAGCCGACAGTCCACCGCCTGCTAAAGAAGCACTGCGACGAATGCGGCACCGGCGACGCATGGCAGGCTGGTCATGACGCAGTTATAGGGTGTTGTGTGCCATCAGAGTGACTCTCTGTGTGTCAGGGATAGTCAGGGCCGTCCATCAGAGCTCCAGTAAGCTCGGATACACCCCATTAGCGCGGCTCGACCTCTTTGAGTCACTGCCTCCCCGCGGTTTTGCTGTAGAGCCTCTACAACAAACTCTACAACAAAATCGCGCTCTACATCGCTCTACAACGGAGGCAGTTCGTCACGCGCCAGATGTAGAGCTCTACAGCTCTACAGCACTCCAGAGCGCTCTACATCTCTACAGCTCTACAGCGCTCTACACTCTACATCCTCTACACCCTCCCTCAGAGCAGGTCGTGAATGAGCTTGCCTGTGGCGGGGGTGGGCGGGTGCACGGAGCTAAGTGCCTCGCCGTACTCGCGGGAGTCGCTTAGGCGGCTCCAGTGGTGTACCTGTATTAGTGCCAGTGCGCGCCAGTCCCGTGCCCAGTGTTGTGCGTAGGTAGGTAGGTAGAAAGGTGAAGAACAGCCAGGCTCGGACTGGACACCAACGCGGTATGGGTGGACGCTGGACAGATGATGACGGCACGCACGAGCGACACACAGACACAAACAGGCTCACAAGACACACAGCCATCTGGCTGCCACACACCCTGAGTCGGCGTACACATAACTCAGGGCCACATCCTCCCTGTCGCCCCCCCCCACTCCACGGTGCCAAGGGCACAAACAAGGGCACAACTCAAACAACAGACGACAGGATGTTGTGCGAGGGAGTTCCGTGTAAAATTCTTGCCCCGGCCTCTTGGAGCACTTGGAGCACTTGGAGTGCAGTTGGCAGCCTCACATCCAGCTCCCCCCGCCTTTATCCTCTTCAGACCCAGGTTCCGACCTCTGCGTGGCCGACTCACACAGCGAGCCTTCCTGTCTCCCTGCTGCCGATTCATCGGTGGTGCTCAGTCAAGATATTGTAGAGACCGACCATATGCACAATATCTTGACTGAGAGCTAAGCCCAGTTCGACGATCGGCAGCCTCACCGCGGGTCGCGCCGCTGTGCAGCGAGAGCCAGGCTCGCCCGGCGAAGGTGACCAGAGAGTGCTCAACAAATACCAGAAAAAATCAGGGAGCCTCAGAGAGTGCCACTGCCACCATCCAGGCCGCGGGAGCCGATTGGCTGCGCCGAGGACAGCTCCCTCAGTGTGCTCCGCGCTCACCAGTGTGCGCGTCCAGCACTTTGGCGGCCAGCCACCGGACGAGTTCTTCGACTCTGGAGGACAGAAAGGTACCGTTTGAAAGGTATTTTCATGCTCTATTGACTGGCGAAAAAATCCCCCGCAAAATGTTTTCACAGCGGGCGTGATTCACACCGAAGCATGAGTGAAGCATCGGGTCCGAAGAGGATACTTATATTGCGGGACCGAGCCGACACCGATATCCATCGGTGATGTGCTGCTGTCTCTTCTCGACTGGCGATGCCGCCGACTCGAGCGCACTCCTCGTCGACCGATTGCGGTCGCCGCGCGGGCCGCGGGTCGCTGACTGGAGTCAATGCGAGTGGGGCGAGCAGCTCGGTGCAGGCGCCTTCGCGCAGGTTTGGGCGGTGCGGCTTCCGCCGTTCGGGGACGTGGCGGCCAAGGTCCTCCGAGAAGATCAGCGCGGTGACCGGGCCGCCGCCTCGGACATCGCACGCGAGGCCAGCCTCGTGTGCCGCTTGTGCCACCCTCATGTGCTGCACGGGCTGCTGGCGCACGACCACCCGGCGCACGGCACCGTGCTGGTGCTGCCGCGCATCGCCTGCACGCTCGCGCAACACTTCCGCCCCCCCACGCAGCGCACGCCCTGCGACGACTGGCGGCTCGCGCGCGACTGGCCGCTGCGCCGCGTGCTGCTCGTCGGCCTGCAGCTGGCGTCGGCGCTCGACTACCTGCACGAGCACGCACTCGCGGAGCACCACGTGCTGCACCGCGACCTCAAGCCGGACAACGTCGGCCTGCTCGGAGAGAGAGGGCCGCGTGGCGTGCCCTGCCTGCTCGACTTTGGCTGCGCGCGCATGGTGCCAAAGGCGGCCGCGGCTGCAGCTCCGCGCCGCCTCGCCTCGCCGCCCGCCGCGGCGCCGCCGCCCGACACCGCCGCCGCCGGAGAGGCGCTCGCTCCGCCGGAGATGGGGGCGGCGGCGGCGGCGGCGGAGGGTGATGACCCTTGGAACCTGACGGGGCAGACGGGGGCGGCGCGATACATGGCGCGAGATTCGCCGAGATTCGCCGAGATTCGCCGAGATTCGCCGAGATTCGCCGAGATTCGCCGGGCAGAGACGGGCGCGGTACATGGGTACGGGGCGCGCCGTGCTCCGCAGCCTCCCCACCGGGAGCTGCTTCTGTGCTCTCCGGCAGTGTTTCTTGTCGTTCCTCTAGGCGCCGGAGGTGTACGAGGGGCGTCCGTATGGGAGGCGGCCGGAGCCCCCCCCCCCCCCCCCCAACCCAACTTTTTCTTTTTGCAGGAATTTGCCCAACCCGAACCCAGGACCCTTAGGCGGTCCG
>NW_005198844.1:68172-74316 GCF_000372725.1 Emiliania huxleyi CCMP1516
AACAATGGTTGCAGGAACGGAGGTTGGCGGCCAGCGACGTCTCTAGCAAGAGAGTGGCACCCGTCGGAGCTGTATAACGCGTGATTTAAGGGAGTAGTCTGGCAAACCGGGCGGAGTCACAGATCGTCCCACGTAATGTGCGCAAAGGCTTACGCAACGGCTGAGTCCGCGACGGACGACGGAGCGGTCCGGCGGGCTACAGCCACGACCGAGCCGAGCCGTGCGCTGAGAGTTTGTCGACGCAGGCCACGACCGCTGGTGTCTGCCGCCGAAGTGCAGGTCATGGCGCGGCCGCCCTCCGACGCGCCGCCAGGCGTCAGCTAGCTAGAGAGATGGACATGTGATCGCGACTACTAGAGCGCCGCGTCCCACTGCTGTAGCACGGTATGCACATACTTTTTACTCCACGTCCCCGTACCCATAATCCGTTGGGTATGCGGCTAGTCGATAGTCCTGCATGTTGATAGATTTGCTGTACGTCGGTGTGCCTATTCACCGTGATTGGCACACGTTCCTTTTGCGAGTTCATGAAAATCACACAAGGAGCCGTCGACGCAACCGCACTTGAAATCTTTGATCGGCGTGCTCGCGTCACAGGCCGAGCACATCGACGCCGGCGACGACGACAAGCACCGCGCTCGCGCCGGCCAGCGCGAAGAGGATGTAGGCGGCAGTGATCGCGTCCTGGCCGAGCACGCGCTGCTGCGGCTTCTTGCGCTTGCCGCTCGTGTCGTTGATGATCACCGAGTCTTTGCCTGTCCCGAAGGACTCTCCGAAGGCAATGCGCCGCCAAAACTCGATCGTCGCCCACACAAAGGGGACGGAGCCAATGATGAACACGACCGTGTCCTCGGGCGTGATCCCTCGCGGCTCAAACGTCTGCAGCGCCGGATCGGTCTTGGCGTATGCCTCGACATACGCCGCACCTCGCAGCGTCGAATCGACGGCGGCCTCGGCGGCGCTCGCCATGGAACACATGAGAGCGGCGACGGCGGCAGCTGCAGGAGCGCGCTGGCACTGAGCAGCAGGCTTCCGCCGGTGAGCAGCATAGGTGAGCGCACACGCTGTCGTGCGACGCAGCTGCGGCTGCGGCGGGGCGGCTGCGCGACGACCTGGGTGGCCGGCTGGCGCGACAGCGCTGCTCGTGTGCGCAGTGCGTGACTGCGTGAGGCGCAGGCACTGCGCCCCCTGTGGCGACCTGACCAGCACGCTCCCTGCGCCGGCGAAGAGGAGTGCAACTAGTGTCTGCCCCAAGCAGCTGCCCGACATAGGATTCCTACTCGTGCAACGTGGACAGTTTATAAGAATTTGCAAACCCGGAGAATCGGCGAGGCACTGCGAAGGCTCTCTCCCCCCTCGCTTTTGCAAAATCCTGCAAAGGTGGGGACGTGTCTGTCCTCGACCCAGCCCTAGCTTGGGATGTCCGTTGTATTTATTTATTTATTTAGCACTGCGAAGGCTGCGAAGGGAGATAGAAAGAGGCAGACGACCAAGGGTTAGGGTGGGCGACGGCTAGCCCCACACTCTTCTCCTTAAAATCCCTGTGAAAAAAAATCCCTGTGTGGTGGCGGCGTGCCGTCCTCCCATCCCTCCCTTGCTTAGGTGTGTCTGTTTTCTTTCTTTGAAGAGGTAGGCGCCCGAGGATGGGCGACGGCTAGCACCACACCTCTTGCAGCTTTGTGGTGGCGGCTTGCCGTCCACCCTCGTTTCCTTCTTTCTTTCTTTCTTTCCTAGCTAGCGTGCGAAATCCCTTTGTGGTGTGTGTGGTGTCTTTTCCACGGTTCTTTGTGATGCCCAGTGTCGTGCGAGACAAACCGTGGTAAAATTCGTTGCGGTTCAAGCGCCGCTTTTTTCGTCGGTCGGCACACTTTTTTTTTTGTATCGCGCGCCTTGCGGGGGGGGCGCGGAAAAGAGGAACCTCTTAGCGCCATCGCCACGGTGCTGCATGCAGCGCCGGGCGACGACGGCTTACCGCCTCCCGGTCCCCCTCACACTCGATGGATAACTCTGGCCACACTCCACACGATATATATATATATGAAGATGCTCGCGCTCGCCTTCGCCGCTGCCAGCGCCTTCGCCCCGTCCTGCCAGGAGGCGGCAATTTCGGAGGGGAACTGCGCGAGCGGGCTTCGCATGCGCTGCCCGGCTGCGCTGCCTCCGGCCAAAGCGATCCCAGGCGTGCCGCTACTCGTGGAGGATCTCTCGGACAGAGTGCATGAGGGCGACGGGCTCCCCACCTACGCCGTAAGTGTGCTCTACCACGAGTGGCCGGGGCACGTGCGTTCGCCCATCAAGCAGTACGACCAGAGTGGCATGCTGTGCGTGAAGCGGGGCCAGATTCGGCTCGTGCTGCAAGGCGCAGCTGGCAAGTTAGCGAAAACTGGCGAGTGCCTCTTGCTGCCGCAGGAGCCTCTGAGCGTGGTCAGCTCAGACTCGCCCGCTCAGTTCTTCCTCTACACCGCCAGCCCGGGCTACCTGGAGGTGGACGGGAGAATCTGCGAGCCTTCGTCACAGTGGAGTCTCGGCATCGTCGGATGCCCCACATGCTCCGAAGTTCACGAGCAGCAATGCAAGACGTATGCAACGTGCGCAGGGCACTCGAACGCCACCGTTTCCCCTGATTCGTGTGAGTACGAGTGCGTAATCAACGGCGAGCCGGCGCCCACAGTGCAGTGGCTCGTGCCGACAACCGCCCGCTCGGACAATGCTGGCAAGGTCGTTGCAATGGAGCCCTCGTATCCTGTGCAGGGCGGTCACTCGGGGGACATGCTCGACTTCTACGCCGTCTTGGGATCCGGTCGCAATACCCTCCCGGGCGACAACCACCGCCTCTACGCGGAGAGGACGACCCGCATTCCTTTCACGCGCGCGCTCGTGCACACCCACGACTGGACGGGTGTTACTTGCGTGCAGCAGGGAGAGATGACGCTTCTGCTCGACATGGTGGAGCCGGTGACAGTGCGCGAGAGCGGATGCTACTGGATGCCTGCAGGACGCTATATGACGGGGATGAACACCGGGAACGTCACGGCACTAATGTGGGACATGTACGCTGTTCCTGCGGAGACTCAGGAGGCGCTACACCACGATCGATTTGCTACCTATCGATTCTCGCGCCGCTTCGAAGGATGCGGAAGAAGACGACATTTGCCGTGCGGAAGGCGGCGTGCTCGTCGACGGGGCGACCGTCCGCCCGCTCTCCCCCAAGGAGCGCTTCAACCAGAGCGCTTCGCTTGTGCGCCGCATCAAGGAGATTTGCGATCTCACCGCCGGCACGCTTGAGCCCTTACTGGCGCCATACCCCGCGTGCGAGTGCATCGGGCAATTCGACGAGACGGGAAGTGTGGAGTGGGCGCTCTGACAGACCACACAGGGGCCCCGACACATATCGACCCCGATGAGCGTGCCCGCCGACCCTCCGCGTGCGCGTCCCCACACTTTAAATAGAGGTAGGGGCGCGAGACCGAGGCGCCCACTGCCAAACACCTTCCTGCGCTGTGCACGCTCACGAACTGTCTGCTGCGTGTTACCGCAGCCGCGCGCAAGTGGAGAGAGAGATAGACGTGGAGGGGCGTTGCGCGCGCTGTGCGCCTCTGTGGCCTGTATAAGCTGCTGTATAAAGTGTATACAATGTGTGTCGTGCGCTGCTCGCGGCTCGCCCACGGGTGCTAACCTTATGTCGCTGTCGGCTTGTCACGTTGCACTTCGCCATTTGTTCTCTTGTGCGTGTTGTTGCGTGTGCGTGTTTGCGAGGTGTGGATTTCTCGGAAGTCGGATATCCTCTCGCTCTCCGCAGCTCCCTCACAGCTCACACAGCGAGTTTACGCATATATTACGGCTCTGTGCATCCAATTCTCGGTCAGGTGTAGTGGATCACCTTAAAATCCTGGATTAATTCCTGAGCCCACCCAGCCCCACCAGACGGGTGGCGCGAGGCGCCCGGGCCACTTTTTAGCGCCTCCCGAGCCTCCCGGCGCCTCCGGTGGCCTCCTGAGCCCTCTCCCACAGCCTCTCTCGGCGACGTGGGGAGCGTCTGCCGTCCACGGCTCGCATCGGCTCTTCCAGCGGCTCCACGCTTGCCGCCCGTGGCGCCCGCGCCACGCACTGCCACGCGGCCGCTCGAGAGAGCGGTCGACGCCCATACTGCTGGGCGTGGCGCTCTATCGGTCGACGCTTCGGCGTCGCTGCTTGGCGGGGGACCCGTGCCTCGACGCGGCGGCGCGGCCGAGTACGGCTCGGTGGCTCAGCGCGTCGCCACGGATGAGATGCGTTCCTGCATGTAGGGGGAAGCTCCAAGAATGTTTCGTTCTACTTGCAGGAGAGGTCCAAGCAATTCGAGTGACTGCATGGCTCTTCGCGTCGAGAGGGATGCGTCCAAGATAATGACTTGGTTAATCGGAAGCGCCGTGTCTTGCGGCACGTGTTGTGACAAACTAGCCGCTATTAAAGAAAATGGGAATGTTATCTAGTTAAGGCAACAACCCGAGCGACACCTCAGATAGACTCTCACTGAGAGACCACCTCAAACAGAGACAGACCTTAGACAAATAAGAGACAGGGACACACACACACACATACACGCGCGCGGTGTACCCGCTGCGTACGTCATGCGCCTGAGCCTATCTCTACTCGCATGCGTCCTCAAACCTGCCCGCACGCGAGGTCGTACTCGCTGCGGGCGAGGTAGAAGAGGCCGCCCTCCTCCTTCGCCCACTTGAGCTCTGGCACGGCGAGCAGGTGCGTCGCGGCGACGCGGTTTTGCTCGCTCGGCCAAGCCTTGAAGATGGCAAACTCGTCGTTGAGCTCGTGCAAGTTGACCCACTCGACTGGCACCGAGTAGTGGTTCTTGACCAGCGTCGTCGGGCCGCACGTGATCGTCGACTCGTTCTTCTCCTCCGGGCCGCGCGCCGTCGCGAACCACGTCGTCTCGCCGTCGGCCGTCTCGTCGTCCTGGCCGGGGTGAGGAGGGGTGAGTGGATAGGGCGGCGCGCAGAGCGAGGGGTGGGCAGAGGTGCGCCTCGTCGCCCGGCATGCAGACCACCGTGCCCTTTCCGATGGTCTTGCGGTATTCGCGCGGCGTCCTCGCCACCGCCGCCGCCGCCGCCCCCGCCGTCGCCGTCGCCTGGCGCGTTTGGCGGCGGCCGCCGCCGCCACCCCCGCCGCCGCCGCCGCCACCGCCGCCGCCACCGCCGCCGCCGCCGCCCCCGCCGCCGCCCGAAGACGTCGGGCAGACCTTGCCTAGGCTCAGCTGGCCGGTCCAGCCGACGTGGATGCAGGACCCCCCCGGCGGCGGCGAGCAGTAGCAGCCCAGGCGCGAGCGGGCGAACGAGAAGCCGTTGTTGGAGGCGACCGCCGCCGTCGTCATGCCGCCCTCGTAGTGCTTGGACGCCATCAAGTCGGGCACCTTGTCGGCGGCGAGCTCGAGCAACGGCCGCTTGGCCCAGACTGCCAGCCGCCTGCTCCAGCTGGAGGGACAGCGGCGCGTCCGGCGACACGGAGGCGGAGGCGACGACGAGCAGCTCCATCAGGCGGCCGTCCGCCTGCTTGGAGTCGAGCTGCCCGCTCCTCGTCCTGCCATCCTCCTCGATGACCGCATCGGCCGCCCAGCCCGCGGAGGCCAGCTGCTCTCCCACTGCGACCACCGCCTCTTCCGACGTCCGCCGCTGCTTGAGATCGTAGCGTCGGTCGGTCCTGTCGCGCATCTCCTCCTCGGGCGAGTAAGCCGGCTCGGCGGCGAGGGCAATCGGAGCGCCGCGATGCTCCGAGCCGCCCGGGCTCACCTTGGAGCGAACAGGCCGGCTCGGAGGTGGCGAGGCTGGCTGGGACGGGCCGGCAGCGTCGGAGGCGGTCGTGGGTAGCGACACGTACTTGGCGCAGTCGGCGAACTTGCCGTCGCAGGCCCGTCTGGCAGCTCGGCAATTGGCACAGGCGACGCTCGGACGCCCACGTTTCGACTGCTCCGGCTGCATGGACGCCGACGCGGATAGGCGGTCCGAGCGGTATCGGGGTGGCTCAGGAGTCACTCACCCAGTCGGACGCGAGGACCGCCGGCTCGGAATAATTTTCCGGTGCCCCAGTCGGCTTGCAGGCGTGAGAGTCGGAGGACGAGCCTCTCACGGTGAACCTTCTTTTCTAGACCGG
>NW_005198844.1:74455-79056 GCF_000372725.1 Emiliania huxleyi CCMP1516
GCCTCTGTGCGCTGCTACAATCCTCGGATCTTGGGTACGATTGTGAGCGTCGCCGCTCATAGTCCTACAAGATGTAGGATTGCGAGCGCTACTGCTCGCAATCGGAGGCATGTTGCTAGGATTGCGAGCAGTGCTGCTCGCAATCCTAGACTTTGCTCGGATTGCGAGCGCGCTGGTAGTAGTCGTAGGCGTCACCAGTCACCTTGGGAGCGGAGCTGCTCTTAGTCCTAGAAGATGTAGGATTGCGAGCGTGGGTGCTAGCAATCGCACAGAGATGCTACGATTGCGAGGAGTGCTGCTCACAATCCTTCGACTTCTAGGATTGAGAGCGAGGCTGCTCTCAATCCTTCCGGTCTAGAAAAGAAGGTTCACCGCCTCTCACCTCCTTGTTTTTCCGTGCCGTGAACAGAGCACCCCGAAAATCGGACCGGAAAAATACTCCGGCTGCGCGGGCCCAACGCAGGCATGGGTGAGTCGTGTCGGGCGGCCTCCGAGCGCTCGCGCGCCTCCGTCTAACGGTGCACTGCTCGTCTGACGGCGAGGTCGCGTTTTCACACCCAAAGGAAGGACACGAGTGAGGACGGGGGGTCGCCCCGGTGCCCCCCGCGCGCTGGCCGTGCCAACGGGTCCGCTGGGGTCCGCTGGGCCGCCTCAGACCGCCGAAACTATTTTTTCCTGCATCCTGGAACGGCTGACCGAGAATTGGCTGTGTCGTGAACACGCGCGACTCTGAAGTCTGATCACACAACCTTTAGTTCGTGCCGCGCCGACGAGCCGTGCCGCGGCGACCCCGGCACCAGCCGCAGCTTGCCGCCTGCCAACCCCCACCCGCGGCCGTGGGAAGTGAAGATCCGGAACGCCCACCACAGCGGCCGCAGCCAGCTGCGCCGCCGCCGCTGAGGCGCGCCGAGCGCGGGCGCGTCTCCAATGTCGATGCGGAGCGCCCCCGCCGCGGCGGCGGGGAAGGCGGCGGTGGCGGCGGGCGCGGCGGCGGAGGCGGGGGCGAGGGCGGTGGCGGAGGGGGCGCTGTCCCGCGAAGCGTCGAGCAGAGCTCGCATCTCGGCCGCCTCGGCGGCCGCCGCCGCCCGCGCCGCCTCGAGCTCTTGCCGCAGCTCGGCGCGCACCTCGGCCGTCTCTCGACGCGCGGCGTCGCGGTCTCTGTGCGCGCGGCCGAGCTGCATCGAGATGGAGGCGTGGTCGGACTGAAGGTGGAGGAGCGCCATCTCGAGCTGCTCGTACCTAGAAGGTTCCTGGAAGGTTCCTGGAAGGTTCCTGGAAGGTGCACGCCCTCTCTAGCTGCTCGTACGTCGCGTTGCCAGGCCCGCCCTGCCTCGCGCGAGGCAGCAGCGCGTCCCCCATCGACCTGCCGAACGACATGCCACGGACGTGTCGGGGACGTGTCGGGGAAGTGTCGGGGAAGTGTCTCGCAATTCCCCATCGACCTGCCGTACGACATGCCACGGACATGCCACGGACGAGTGACAGACACGCAGCAGCGGCGGCGCATCTCTGACGTGTCTCTGAAGTGCCTCGGATGTGTCCCTCCCGGAAGGGTCTCGGAAGTCTCTCGGAAGTCTCTCATCGACCTGCCGCGGGCGAGAGGCGTCTGCGGCGAGGATGAGGCGCCGCCGCTGCCGCCGCGAGGGCTGAGCGGCTCGAGGAGCGGCTCCGCGTGCCACGCCTCGCGCCTCGCCTCCGTGCTGGCCGACGCCGCCGCCACAGGAGGCTGCTGCTGCTGCTGTTGCTGCTTCGCGCCGCCCGCCCGCCCCGCCTGCCGCGCCTTGGCCGGCGACGCTGCGCCGCCGCCCTCGCTTCCTCTGGCGGACTCGGCGGCGGCGGAGGCTGAGGCGGCGGCGGCGGCGGCGGCGGCGGCAGTGGCGGCGGCGGAGGCGGCGGAGGCGGAGGAGGCGGAGGCGGGGGCGGGGGCTGCTGCTGTGCCGCCATTGGAGCTTCGCTGCTCTGGCGGCGGCCGGGCGTCGCGGAGCTGCCGGCGCAACGCCTCGATGGTTCGCTTCTGCGACGCGACCATCTGCCCGGGGCGGAGGGAGGGAGGTGGGGCGGGAGAGGGGGAGAGAGGAGAGGAGGGAGGACGGGGCGGTGGGGCACTGGGCAGAGGGAGAAGGCCGAGTGGGAGGCGAGAAGAGGATGAGGAGGGTGGCGAGGCGGGGGTAGAGGAAACGCGAGGAGGAGGGGGCCATCTCCTGCATCAGAGCTCCCTCCCCGACTCGGTTGGCTCGCTCGTCCGACGTGGACCGCAGCGCCTACAACCGAGAGAGCCAGCGAGGGTCCGAGGAGGCTCTGGGGCGTGTCCGAGAAGTCTTACCTCGGGATGCCTCGCCAAGCGCACCAGCGACCTCGGCCTTCTCCTCGCGCATCTCCTCCAGCCGCGCGCGCAGCTGCCGAACCTCCGCGTTCAGGCAGCCCTTCTCGTGGACGAGCGCTCCTACGGATGCGCACAGAGAGGTGAGGCACACGAGGAGAGGCCCGGCCCTGCGTCGTGCCGGCGCCGCGCGCCCAGCTGTCGCCGGTGCACCTCCTCGACGGCGCGAAGGTCCTCGATCTGCGAGCGCTGCTCGTCCTGCACGTCGGCGCCCACCGGCGGCGGAGGAGGCAGCGCCTGGAGACGGGAGGTCTCCGCGAGGGCGCGGTTGCACACGCCGAGGAGGGCGGCGAGCGCGCCGTGGCCTGCTTGAGCGACGTGCGGCCGGAGTCGCTCCGCAGTGCGCTCGAGCTGCAGCTCGAGCGAAGTGTTGGCCTGCATTGGGTCCAGCCCGAGAGGCGACCCGCCCGCCTCCGCCGACCAAGCGCGTTTCAGCACTCCAACGTGGCGCGGCAGGGTTCCGGCTCCTAGCAGATAGGGGGTCTGCTGAACTGAGTCGCGCCAAAACGCCCTACCTATCTACCTATCCCCAGGCCGCGCGCAGCGAAGCGAAAAAGAGAAGAAAATAGGGGGTACCTACCTATTGCGGCAGTGTTGGTTTTCTATTTTCGCCGGGTTGTAAGGTAAGGTAAGGTAAACTTCTCCACACACACGAGGTGGTGGGGCAAAGGGGGGGCAACCCTCGCGTCTCCACGTCTAACGACAGGAGCCCCACGACATTCAAAGTGCAAGGCCCGTTTAGCGTTTTGGGCTCGGCCAGGTTTTCCGGAAAACAAAAAGGAAAACAGAGGGTGGTCCCTCAGCACTTTGCGTTTCCGGAAATTTCCAGGGAAAACAGAGGGTGTTTGGTGCTCCATTCTGGAAACTCGCGAGTTTCCCTGAGTCTGAGAGCTGGTCTGGGGCAAAATCTGAGGCAAAATTGAGGAAATCGACAAAATACCCAGGCGGTCGCAGGGTAAGTTCCAGGTATACACGGGTTCTCCGCAAAATTCCCGGCATTTTGCCAATTTGGCCTAAAATTTGGCTGATTTTGGGCCCAAACCAGCCTCAGACTCGGCTCAGCGCCCAAAATTTGACGATTCCCACGGAGTTTTAGGGAAAATAGAGAGGAAAAGAGAGGGTGTTAGAGAGAAAAGGAGAGGAAAACAGACGGGGTGCGAGAGGCAAACCTGGCCGAGCCCAAGGCCCGTTGCGCGTGGGTGAGCGGTGTGTGTGTGTGTGTGCGCGCGCGCGTGTGTGTGTGTGTGTGTGTGTGTGTGTGTGTGTGTGTGTGTGTGTGTGTGTGTGTGTGTGTGTGTGTGTGTGTGTGTGTGTGTGTGTGTGTCACGTCACTGCATCCTCTGCCGGTTCCTCCCGTCGCCTGTCTGCGGCGACCACAGCGCTTGCAGGAGGTACATGCGAGCTTTTCTAGCTTTTCAGAGTCAAGCGATTGCAGCGAAAATCCCACACTGGTGGATTTTGGGGCGCTGTGGACCCTCTACATAGGGGGGGGAGACGCCGATCTACGAATCAAGTTGTTGGTGGATTGGTGCCGGCCTGCCCGCCGGGGGGCGGGGGCGCGCCCCCCCGTTTACAGTATGCCGAGTTTTTTGCTTTTGGGGGCGGGGCGCATCTGGCATCTCGATCTCGCGCGCGGCGGCGCGGGCCGCGGGCTGCCCGTGCGAGCGGGCGCCGGCACCTCGTTTGACCATTGGCGTGTCCGTTTTTTGTTTATAGAAGAGGGCGGGACGGCCGCTTCCGACGAACACCCCTCCTCTTTGCTCTCGCGAGCGGTGAGGAGGTCGCGTGACCGTCTCAAAGACTCACTGAATACGATAAAGCAGGGTCTCCCCGACCCCCGTCGCCCAAAGCTGCGCCAGCTGGGCCCGCGCCCGCCTCCGCCTCGGCGCCGCACGCCTCGAGCAGCCCTTGGCTGAATGGGGTCCGCAGCAGCACGTGGCACGCGCACTGCATCGTCGTGAGCGCGTAGCCCTCTCGCCCGCCTGCGAGCTCGGACGGCAGCAGCTCCGCCACCAGCTCGAGCTCGGAGGGCAGCACCGCGACGCGCGAGCGCAGCACCACGTACACCGTGATGGGCAGCAAGTCCTCCGCTCCGAGACAAGGCGCGCCTCGCTCGCCGTCGCTGCCGCCGCCGCTCGCCGCCTCGTGGAGCGACGCCGAGTGCTGCGCGCCGCTCGCAACCTCCTCGCACACCTCGAGCAGCACGCGCGCCTAGCGAGGC
>NW_005198843.1:0-1776 GCF_000372725.1 Emiliania huxleyi CCMP1516
CTCGTCTCGAGGCTCATCGCCGCCCACCTGCCGGCACGGCACCGTCATCCCCACATCGTCTTTCCGGTTCGCGTAGAGCCTAGGTCGTACTTCGCCAACGAGCGGACGATGCTTTTGTGGTTCGAGATGGCCACAATCCTGACGGTGCTCGGCGCCGCGCTGCAGGCCTCTCGCAACTCGTTCGCCATCCAGTCGGCGGGCCTCGCCCTTAGCATCCCAGCCGCCGCCATCGTCGTGCACGCCTTGCGAATGTACGTGCTGCGCTTCAAGTCGCTCGAGCGCAAGTCGCCGCGCCACTTTGAGGATGGGAGCGGAGCCCTCTGGATCGTGGCGCTGCTCACCGGGCTGGTCGTCTCTAACGTGGCCGTCGGTGTCCTCACATGGCAGAGGCAGGGGCCGGGCGAGGCGTTGCGGCGCTTTGTCGGCTGGCCAATCAACGCCACGGGCGTACTCGCAGGGCACTAGCGCCACGAGCAGCCCAGACGGCCTCGGCTGGCGAGACGGGGGCGACAGGTGGCTGAGCAAGCGTAAAAAATCAGATAAGAGGGGTGGAGGCGTGACCGTGAGTGTCACGCGTCAGTTGTGGCATGTGGGGTCTTGTGCTTGTGGTCGTACGGGGTGTGGAGGGTGAGTTGAACAAGGGGTTGTGCGCCCCGGGCCCTCCTGCTCGGCTCCAGCCGCAGCCCCTGTTGATAGGTCCAGGTGATAGTCCTGGATGGGCAATGCATACGCCTCACTGGGCCTTAGATCGCCCGACCGCGTCCCGGTGCTCTGCCGTCGGATTTGTGACGCCGCCGCACCGCGCCACGGCCGGGGGCCCGCCGGAGGACGAGGATGGCCGTGACGGACCGGGACGAGCTCTGGGAGGTTTAGTGTCAGTGTATATATTGTAGAGACCAACCATGTCCACAATATCTCTCAGTCTAGCTAAGCCTGGGAAGGCGATGCCCCGGGGCCGTACAGCAGCTTGATGTGCATGCCACCGAAAGCGCTGTCGAGGTTCGCCGAGCGCGGCGCAGGTTGAGGGAAGCCGCCACCGACGAGCGCGTTGGACTTTTCAATCCGGACAAAGACGGGTACACGCACACGAGCCGCGGTCGTGTACCCGTCTTAGCGGCGAGGCGCGGGACCGTCTGTGGCGAGGTGGGTCGCGTCCCTCGATTTCGTTCAACCCACCCTCCACACCTCTAACTTTTTTTATGTAGGTGACCAGTCGCCAGACGACGCACAGGGCAGACGACGGGGAGGCGGAAGACGCGCAGGGCGAAGACGAGGGAGGGAGCAGGACTTTGCGGAGATCAGCAGGAGGATGTAATGTTACGGGCTCACGGCGACTCCCGACTCTCTATTAGAAGTTACGCTTACGGGGTGTGGACCCCCCGTGAGTTGACCAGGGGTTGTGCGCCGGGCCCTCCTGCTCGGCTCCAGCGAGTAGACAAGTGTTACCATCAACAGAGGAGAAGGATCTGACCTCAGGGCCGATGTGACCAAGCGCTGGTAGCGTGGTTTAACCTCACACCCATGGTCTCACAGTGTGCCGGCAGTCGCCGAGCAGTGTCGCTCACACAAGCCGCAGCACAAGTGACTGAGGGCCAGTGAGGGCGAGCCCATCGCTGTGACAGCTGTGGCAGCCGCACAGTAGGCTGTGCCAACTGTGCAGAGCGTGTGAGCAGCAGAGGAGCTGCTCTCCAGGCTTCAGGCACAAAGAGATGCATGCCACCGAAGGCAACTCTAACACTCACACGTCATTTGGGGCCTGGAGCCCTGTTTGGTATT
>NW_005198842.1:0-1775 GCF_000372725.1 Emiliania huxleyi CCMP1516
GCAGGCCCCCCCTAAAACTCTCCCCCGCGGTTGCGCGCGCCGCGGCGCGAGTGCTCGTGGCGCCCCCTCATCCCCCGCCGCGACCCCCCCTTCCCCACCCGCAGGTTCTTCCGCGTCGCGCTCGCCGCCCCGATGCTGTACGAGTCCAAGGCCGCCAGACTAGACACCTCCCCGACACCTCCCCGACACCTCCCCGACACCTCCCCGACACCTCCTAGCGATGCTGTATGAGTCCAAGGTGCCGAGATGTGGCCGAGATGTGAACAGACTTTGGTGTGAACAGGCGGACGGCTCGCTCGCCGCGCACGCCACGCAGACCAACCTGCGGCTGGTCAAGGACGGCTCGCCGCAGGGGATGACGGTGCACCACGACCACTCGCTCCGCCGCGCGCTCAACCGCGGGCAAGACTTCCAGGAGGGGCCCGCAGACCGAGTTCATATCTCCCCGTACCTCCCCATACCTCCCCACACCTCCCCACACCTCCCCACACCTCCCCACACCTCCCCAAATCTCCCCACATCTCCCCACATCTCCCCCTACCAGGAGGGCCCGCAGACCGAGTTCATCGAGGACCACGGCTTCCTCATCGAGAGCGACAAGATCAGCACCGTCATCGACCCGCGCGCCTCCTTCACGCTCGAGTACCTCGACATGATCATGACGATCCGCGCCAAGGGGTGGAAGGTGCTCTTCGTCCCCACCGCGCGGCTCGAGTTCCGCATCACCGAGTTCTCGTGGCGCGACATCCCGTACTTCATGTACAAGCGCTCCGAGGCGACCGCGCACGGCACGCGCGACTACCTCAAGGCCAAGTGGCGGGCAAACTTCCCAAACACGGGCTTCTGGACCTACATCAAGTACACCATTGTCGAGCAGCACGTGTACGACGCGCACTACCTCTCGCCGCTCGCGTGGAAGGACCAGGCGGCCCGGCGACACCTCTGGGACACCTCCGGGACACCTCCGGGACACCTCCGGGACACCTCCGGGACACCTCTGGGACAACTTCCGGGGCACTCTCCTCGACACTTCGTGGACACCTCCTTGCTCACACCTCCTTGCTCACACCTCCTTGTTCACACCTCCTTGCTCACACCTCCTGTTGAGAGACCAGGCGGCCCTCGCCTTTGGCTTCTTCCAGATGGCGGGCTACAACCGCTACTCCCTCACCGCCAAGCCGGCGAAGCCGCCCGCAGACTTCCTCGAGGTGCTGCAGCGGCTCGACCGCCGCTGGGCGCCGCCCTCGGCCACCCTCTGCAGCCGGCAGCTCGCCCGCCCCGCGGTGAGCGAGACGCGGCCGGCGTACGTCTCCCACCTCGACGAGATCCTGCCGTACGGGCAAGGCTCGGGCGTCGAGGCGGACTTTACGCATGAGTATCTCCCCTCGAGATTACCCGAGATTACCCGAGATTACCCGAGATTAGGCGGACTTTACGCACGAGTACCTCCTCGTGTGAACAGCGCCTCTTCACACCTCCAGCTGTGAACAGGCGGACTTTACGCACGAGTACCTCCCCTTCGCCGTCGCGCGGTTGACCGTGCCGTCGTGCGACGTGCTCCCCGCCGCCACCGAGGCGGTCTGCGGCGTCCTCGTCGAGCGGACCGACGGGTGCGACTGCTGGGTCCACATGCCAACCTTCTCGGAACCTTCTCGGAACCCTCTCGGAACCTTCTCGCCAGGTGCGACTGCTGGGTCAACATGCCAACCTTCAAGTCCAACTCGCTCTTTGTCCGCGCGATGTCGCTCTTCGCCGCCGCAATCAAGGCGCCCCCC
>NW_005198841.1:0-1774 GCF_000372725.1 Emiliania huxleyi CCMP1516
TACACGACGCCACGCCGATGCCGCCCGGCCCTCCTCCTGCAGGCTGCCTTCAAAGCAATGTATGCGGCTTACTGCAGCACGGCGAGCCCCCCACCGGGAAGAAATAACGCGGTCTGCGAGCACAAGATGCTGAAACGCCTGTACAGCGTCTGACGACGGGCGTGCGAGGAGCGTAAACGTCTGTGGTGCAGAGAGTTTGTGAGAGGGTTGGTGAGAGAGTTTTGTGTCTGTGTGGCTCGCCGAGCCACAGCCAGTCGGAGCACTCGCTTGCTTTTTTTCGCTCCAGTCCTGCGGATCTTCACACTCCAAGGGGCTGCAGTAGACCGGAGGGCTAAGAAGCCTTCACACTCCAAGGGGCTGCAGTTGGAGCCAGTCGGGCGAGAGAGAGAGCGGCATTCACACAGCTACCTACGGCATTCACACAGCTTGCTTGTTTTGGGCCTGTCCGAGGTGCGAGGAGAGTTTTCGTCTGTGGGAGAACGCTTGAGACTGTTGTTCATGTTGCGGTGTAGCTTTCTTAGTTGAGAGCTGACCTTGGGCTACGGCTCTAGGAGAGCGCGCGCTTTTCGTTTAAGAAAATGCCTCTGGGCCGGCGCGGGGCCCCCCGGAGGCACCGTGCGCCGCGCCGCAGTGCGGAAACGGGGCTCCGGCTCTCAGAGTCTCTCAGAGCACCGACTTCCCGAATGATCACGGTTGATCAGAGGGCAGATTTGGAGAGATCTCGAGGAGTACATACAGATAGACCCTCCAATCATCAGAAAACTCCAACCTGATCGGTCGTACTGACCGCCGACAGATCACTCCAGACAGCAGACAGGCCGACGTCTGCACGCGGCCGGCCGGGCGAGAGGCTTGACACGATCCGACCCTGCGACCCTGACGCTGCTGCTCTAGCCATCAGCCATGCACTGCTGACTGCTGCCACAATGTGCGACCTGTGCTGGCCCACTTGGCGGCCTTCCCGGTCAGTGGTGAGGCGCAGTTCAGAGCTGTCGATGGCGCGATGCCGCACTGGTCCCACATTGGTGACACGAGACCACCAAGTTTGCCGGTCCAAGAGAGAGGCACCGGCGCTGTCCTGAGAAGGTGCGTGGTCCCTCTTGACTGCCCATGCGCGCGAGGCTGTGTAGGCATAGCCTCGAGAGTGCCAGCAGCCAATCCGAGGTGACGCGCATTGCGCCAGAAGCGTGCACACGATGGAAGGACACCTTCCTACTGACCGTAGGATCAGGTCGTCACTGAATGCTTGATACTAAGGCCGCGAGCTATGCAGGTGATCAATTGTGCATCATGGCACGGTCAGCTGCGCCGACAGGCTGTCGCAAGGCGTGATAGCATGGCCGCCGAATTCCCACGAAAACAAGTAAAAAATCGCGACAAAATCGCGAAAGAAAAAAATCCCGAAAAAATCGGTGCCTGGCTGCGGTGAAGCGGCAGCGTGCAGCCGCCATCCTCTGCCTCGGGCCGGACAGCACACCTGGCACACTTGCACCGGCGCGCAACAACAGCCTCGCCGATCAGGCGCACGGTCGGTGTTAGGGCGCGACGTCGGGCGCGGCGACAGACCAGCTGGCGGCGCCTGCGCCTGGCAAGAAGCGGCAGCGCGTTGATTTCAACGGCCGCAAAGGTGCTAGTAGAAGTGGTGTTGGGTTGAGCAGTGGTACTCCCTGCCCCTCACCAGATGCTTGCAGGCGATGTTCCTGGCCTCGCTCCCGACGTACCGCGCGAAAGATGAGGGGACGCGCTGCGGCTTCTGCAAGCAGATCTTCGACAC
>NW_005198840.1:0-1774 GCF_000372725.1 Emiliania huxleyi CCMP1516
TAGAGCGGCGCGTTCGGGTGGCGTTGCGTCGAATGAAAAGGCCGACGGTCACAAACTATGGTGCAGTCATGCTGCGCTTCAGTTTGGACTGAACGGACTGGATCACCGGCTGGATTGGATCACCGGCTGGATCGCGTGCCGCGCCGGTATTGCTCGCGCATATGCGCGTCCTCGCGGCTGCGCTGTCCGCGCTCTCGGTGAGCTGCGTGGCAGGTGCGCCGGCCACCGAAGGTGCCGGCGCACGGCGCAAGCTCGGCGAAGACGACGGTCTGGTGGAGGTCGATCTGAGCGAACTGCACAAGACTACGACTGCGGAGGAAGTGCGACGCCAGCTGACGCATTACGATACACGAGTTGCCAGCGGCGAGTGCGAAATTCGGGGGTACAACGACGCAAGATGCTATTACCAAGGACGCTGGTCTGCCCCGTGCGAAGATCCCACCCACCATCTCTACAATGTGCGGTTCCCCCTACGCACACACCCTGCGGAAATTCGCACTCACCCCCCACTGTCGCAAAACTGTGAGAGGCTAAAGGGGAGGAGGGTGGGAGACCCCGAGATCGCCCGAGATAGCGCGGCGCGGCCCCGAGATCGCCCGAGATTGCGCGAGATCGCCCGAGATCGCGCGGCGCGGCCCGAGGCGAGGTGGATGGGTTGGGAGCGAGGGGGCGGAAGTGACCAGTGCGGTAGAGGGTCAGCTCGGGGCGCGTGAGCCGGACTTGTGAGCCGGACGGCTTTCATTTCTCTCTGCGTTCTCGCACATGGAGTGCGAGGACCGAGGTATCGGTTATGTGTGTAATAGACAATATGTGTGCGGAGAGTGCGGGACCAACCAACCAACATCTGGAGGCCTGGAGTGCGCAGAGTGGGGGTGAGTGAGTATTCTTGATACGAAACCACGACGACACACACCAGAGTCGACTCGCATCGGTTGCCTCCATTAACGGCGGAGCTATTCTCGCGCCCACACCACACCTGGCTCCAACGTGGACACGCCCATAGCTGGGGACACTACTAGGTCACACACACACACACACACACACACACACGCAGAGTGAGTGCTGAGGGAGGGTGTAGAGGATGTAGAGTGTAGAGCGCTGTAGAGCTGTAGAGATGTAGAGCGCTGTAGAGCTGTAGAGCTCTACATCCGGCGCGTGACGATGTGAGTCGCCTGTAGAGCGATGTAGAGCGCGATTTTGCTGTAGAGTTTGTTGTAGAGGCTCTACAGCCAAACCGCCGGGACTAAGGCAGTGACTCAAAGAGGTCGAACCGCGCTAATGGGGTGTCTCCGAGCTTACTGGAGCTCTGATGGACAGCCCTGACTATCCCTGACACACAGGGAGTCACTCTGACGGCACACAACACCCTATGACTGCGTCATGACCAGCCTGCCATGTGTCGCCGGTGCCGCATTCGTCGCTGTGCTTCTTTAGCAGGCGGTGGACTGTCGGCTGCGAGGACGGTCGCATGTGCGCGAGGCGAGGCGAGCATTGCTGCGCGTTGCATGCGCCATGACTCGCGCCAGCGCGTGCGGGAGCTCCTGGCTGAGCGTTGAGCCCAGGGAGTGCGCTGGCCACTATCGCTACGCCGAGCCGAGCTGACGGCGCCGAGGCGCCGGCCAGTCGCAGCCGTGAGGCATGCCATAGCAGCAGAGGCACCTGCCACCCATTGGGCGGCAGACAGAAGGCCAGGGCAGCACTGGCAAGTGCAACGCGCCTCATGTCGGAGAGCGACCGTGCCTCGTTCGCCGCTTATGATGTAGAGTTTGTTGTT
>NW_005198839.1:0-1773 GCF_000372725.1 Emiliania huxleyi CCMP1516
CCCACCGCCCTCGCCGCCCCCGCACATGCCGCCCGCACACCACAACGCACCGCCGCCCTCGCCTCCGCCGCCCTCGCCGCCCCCACCGTCGCCGCCGGCCTGGGCATGCTCGCCCTAGTAGGACCTAGCAGTCGCGGCCTCCCTAGCTCGCCCACCTTTCTCAACGACACCGAGGCGCCTCTTCCACACCCTCCAGACCAGCTCCGCCTGGCCGCTCAGCCTCCCCGTGTACCACCCGGCGTGGGGCTGCCCGTGCCAGAGCGCCGAGGACCGCCCCGTCTGGCTCGCCGCCCTCGACTTGTGCTTTTGGGTGGACAGCCTCAACGCGACGCAGCGAGAAGCGCTCTTCGGCGGCTCGGGGCTGCTGCAGCAGGCGTATGAGCGTGCCTGCACCGCCTTCGCGCCGGGCACGCAGGTCAACGAGTACTACCACCACGTCCGGCTGTGCGCCACGCCCGCCTTTGTGCGCGAGATCTACTTCCTCGCCAGCAAGGAGTACTGCGTGCCCGAGGCGGCCAACAGCTTCCAGCTCTACCCGCGCCTCGCCCGCGACGGCGCCATGATGTGCGGCACCGACATCGGCCCGGTCGGCACCACGCAGAGCAACGAGGAGGCGGACTGCCCGTGCAACATCTTCTTCGACTACGACGCGCTGGCTAACTCCTCGGCGACCGCACTCGACAGCGTCAGCACCTTCTACGCCGCGATCAGCCAGCCCAACAGCTCGTGGCCGGTGCGGCGGCCACGCACGCGCGACGGCGAGTGCGGCTGCGACGACCCCGACTTCCGGCCGGTGTGGCTGGCGCCGATCGACATGTGCGACTTCTACGCCCGCCAGCCGGCTGAGGTTCAGGCGCTGCTCCTGCCTCCGAATCCAGGCGCGCAGGCTTTGTACGAGAGGGCGTGCCTGGGGCTGTCGAGAGAGGAGCAGAACCGCGACTTCATGCACGTCAAGTTCTGCGCAAACCTCACCTTCATCACCGACATCTTCTACGAGCACGACTACTGCCAGAGGCCCAACGAGCTCGGCCAGCTGATCCCATCCTCGGCGCCGGACGGGCTGCTCTTCTGCCAGGGTCTCATACCCTCGCCGTCGCCGCCGCCCTCGTCGCCACCCCTTCCGCCACCACCCTCGCCGCCGCCCTCGCCGCCACCCTCGCAGCCACCGCCCTCGCCGCCGCCCTCGCCGCCGCCCTCGCCTCCGCCTTCGTTATCGCAGCTACCAGCACCGCCTCCGCCGTCGCCGCCGCCGCCCTCAGCCTCACCCTCGAGCACCTGCTGCGAGCAGCCGGTCGACGCAGCGACTGGAAGGAGCTGGCTAGGCTTTAGCGTTATCGCGTTCCACACCGGCACGACCAACTCGGACCCAGCCATAAGATCGTACGCAAAGCTGTACTACTGTGGCATTGCAACGCCGGGGAGGATGCTCTACTACGGTACCACTCCTCAAACCTCCTGTCAAAGCACGGTGGTTGGTTCGCTCTCGACAGGGGCCGAGGCCTGCGCCCGCCGGACGGATGGCCTTGGAGGAGCGCCTATCGGGGGTGTACCCGCGTCGGGAAGTGAGTACCCGACAGATGGAGCTAACACCTACATGAACTCGTATCTTGATTGCCGGACCAACCGCCTCAACATCAGACAGAGCGAGTGCGTTGGCACAGACTGTTGGGCCAAGACTGGATTCACGCAGGCCGCGTTCCTGCAGTTTGCGAACTCGATCCAGAGGCACGACTGGACGAGCAGCGAACGGTGGTCTATCCAGATCTTCAACCA
>NW_005198838.1:0-1773 GCF_000372725.1 Emiliania huxleyi CCMP1516
TGAGTATTCTTGATACGAAACCACGACGACACACACCAGTCGACTCGCATCGGGTTGCCTCCATCTGAAGCCGCACCCGTCGCTAACCCTCGCCCTAGCCCTCGCCGTGCCCCCCGAGTTCGAGCGATATGGACGATATGGTCCGATTACGTGCCGAGCGAGCAGGCGAGGGAGATCGGAGACGATCGGGGAGCACGATGCGTAATTGCCCTCGATGTTGACCCTCCCCCACCACAATTCTCCCCGGACGACGCCGCTCTCGCACCTGCTATGGTCTCTCTCTCGATACACAACACGCTCGCCGACTTGGCAACAAGGGTTGACTCCCTCGCGCTAGGCGACGAACCTGCCCCCGCCCCTCGGGGCGGGGGTCCCCGCCCCCCCGGGGGGCCCTTTGGGCCCCCTCCAGGGGGCGACCCCTCCGGGGAGGCCGGCTTTCCCCGTGCCGGTTCTCCCCAACCAACCCCGCCGGCAGCGCGAGCTGCCGGCCACATTGAGCGGTTCGTCCGCGTCGCGCACTCGTCCCAACCGGGGGCCGCAGACTCGTTCTGCGCGCCAACGGCTGGTGACGCTGTGTTGCCCTTGAGCTAGTCCTTCCCCGGTCGCCTAGCCTCTGCGCTGTCTGGCGAACGCCTGTATGCCATGCGCGCGGAGGGACCACGCTTGCGTGGATACGTGGCTGGCAGGCTGACCCGTGTGCGGGGTAACCCGCGCACGGGGAAGCTTCACGGGTTCGAGTCGCCAAACATTAAGCAGCGGAGGTGTGCCGAGGCAGGGGGACCGGGAGGCGGTAAGCCGTCGTCGCCCGGCGCTGCATGCAGCACCGTGGCGATGGCGCTAAGAGGTTCCTCTTTTCCGCGCCCCCCCCGCAAGGCGCGCGATACAAACACACACACACACACACACACACACACACACACACACACACACACACACACACACACACACACACAGACACACACACACACATATACACACACACACACACACACACACACAGACACACACACACACACACACACACTCACCGGTCACCCACGCGCACCGGGCCTTGCACTTTAAATGCCGTGGGGCTCCTGTCGTTAGACGTGGAGACGCGAGGGTTGCCCCCCCTTGCCCCACCACCTCGTGTGTGTGGAGAAGTTTACCTTACCTTACCTTACCTTACAGATACACAGGCCTCAGGCGCGATATAAAATCTCACCCCTCGGATCGCTTTCATTGTGTTTCGCAACCATGGCACACCTCTCGCACGCGCGTCGTCACGGGTCACACGGCTGGTGTCACTGCTCGAAGGTCGGAGACCCCCATGCCCCATGCCCGCATGCCCTTTTGCGTTTGAGTCATGAGTGATCCCGTCACACGCGGGACACGGGCGCCCCGGCATCCTTGTGCTCGCCGCGCAGATTCGAGGAGAACTCCTCGAGGGCCGAAGACAGTGCCTGTGTCGAGGGCCCCGGCGGCGGCGCCGAATGCGCCGCCTGCGACTCCTCCTGCGTGGTGAGCCAAGCGACCTGCGAGTTGTGGGCGAGTGCCCGCTCGAGGGCGCCGGACGCCGGCGGCATCGGCGAGACGTCCGTGTCTGACGCGACGGAACTAGGCCCCGGCTCGGAATGGTCGGGTGCCGGCAGACGCGACTCCTCCTGCCCGGCCTCGGGCCCGGCGGCTGCAGCCTCGATCGCCTCGACGCGGCGCAGCTCGTCCTCGCTCACGTAGAGCCTGCGAGCCAGGTCGACATTCCCAGCCTACGGTGTGTTGAAAATCGATATCGGG
>NW_005198837.1:0-8638 GCF_000372725.1 Emiliania huxleyi CCMP1516
AGGGGGGGGGGGGTTTTGGAAAAGGGAATTTCCCAATGGGGGTTTTCCCCGGGAAAAAGACCTTTAAAAAGCCCTTTTGGGGGGCCTTTCAAGTTTTAACCCCCCCCCCCCCCCCGGGCGCCCTAGGATATTGTCACATACCGCCTACGCGGTCAACGGGGGCTACGACCACTCATAGGGGGGGGGGGCGGCGGGGCGCGGTTTCCGGGCGGGGGGCACACAAGGACACACACAACACCCCCGGGCCTTTGGCCCCAGCCCCCCACCCCACCATCCCCAACCCAGCACCACCCACCCACAACACCCCCGGACCTCTGCACGCGCCCCGCCGCCGCTGCCCCCCCCCCACCCACCCACCCACCCACCCCACCCACGAGGCTCGCCTTGCGCAGGCTTGCTCGAGGCGTTGCACCGCAAGACGCGAGCGCGCATCCTCGAGTCGTACTCTCTGCCGGCGCCAGGCGCGCCACCCGCTTCGCCCACGGACCCGTCCATGACACGTCCATGACACGTCCGTGACACGTCCGTGACACGTCCACGATAGGCACGCCGCCCGCATTGTCCACGGAGCCGCTCACTCCGGCGACGGCGTCCGCTGCGCGCAACGCCGCCGCGGTGCGCGCGAGCGAGGGGTCGGCGCCGCCTCTCTCCGCCGGCGGCGAGGGCGCCGCGCGCCCGAGCGACGAGGCGGAGGGTGCCGTGCTGGAGCAGTTCAAGGAGATCATCCGCTCGCAGGACGCGGCGAACGCCGCGCTGCAGGACCAGCTCGGCGCGGCTCGCACCGAGCTGGCCGGCGCGCGCGCGGCCGCGGCCGAGGCGGCGGCGGCGCTGGCGGCGGCAGAGGTTGCCGCTTCACACTCCAAGGAAGCGGACAGGCTGCGCGAGGAGCGGTCGATGTACGAGCTGGACGGGCAGCTGTGAACGGCGTCTCTTCACACCACTGGCTGTGAACAGGAGTTGCGCGAGCTGCAGTCGGCCGTCGACGCGGAGCGTGGCGAGGCGGCCGCCGCCGCGGCGAGAGCAGGCGAGGAGGCGGCGCGAGGCGGCGCCGAGGCGGCGACCAGTAGGGCGGAGCTCGAGGCGATGACGGCGGCGTACACGAGCGCGGCTGCGGCGCTCGCGTCACGAGACGCCGAGCTGGCGGCGGCGAGGCGAGGCGCCGACCCGAGCGGTGTGGGGCCGCCACCCGCTGGTTCGCCGACGGGGGGCTTGCTGCCGTGGCAGCATGCCCGCCACGTCGCGGGCGGCGCCGCAGCGGTGCCCGACGCCGCGCTGGAGCCGGCTGCCGCCGAAGAGCTGGGGCGGCTGCGTCTGCAGATGAAGCTGCGCGAGGCTCACTCCGAGGGCGTCGCGCGGGAGGCAGAGGCGGCGAGGGCGGAGGCGGAGGCGGCGAGGGCAGAGGCGGCGGAGGCGGAGGCGGAGGCGGAGGTGGCGAGGGCGGAGGCGGAGGCGGCCAAGGCAGATGCGGAGGCGGCGCAGTCGCGGCTCGCCGAAGCGGAGGCCGCACGCGGCGGCGTGGTGGCTGCGGCCGCGGCGGAGGCGGCGGCGGCGTGCATCCAAGCAGCCGGCTACCGCGTGCAGGTCGAGAAGTTGCGCGAGCGCGTCGAGGCGCTAGAGGCGTCCGCCGCCGAGAGCGAGGCCGCCCCCGGGGCTGCGCCTCTGGGCAATGAGGAGCCGGCGGAGAGCAGTGCAGACGTCGCCGCTGCACAGGCGGCGGCCGAGGCGGCGGAGGCGGCGCGGTCCGAGGCGGAGGCGGAGGCGCGCGATCTGTCGCGGGCGCTGGATGAGGCGAGGAGCAAGGCGGATGCCGCCTCGGCCGCCGCGGAGGAGAGGCGGGTGGCGTTGGACGAGCTGACGGAGGAGCACGAGGAGCTCCTCATCTGCCTCGCGGAACAGGACGCACTAGCGCAGGCGCTGCGGTCGCAGCTCGCCACGGAGCGAGGCGCGCCGCTGCCAGCCACCCCCGCGACAGCAGCGCTCGAGGCCAGCACACCGGAGGCGCTCTTCGACGCCTTCACACAATCTAACCGTGAACGAACTCATGCGTACGGGTCGGTCATTTGATTCCTACGCAGTCCATTGGCAATCCGGATGCATCTCTGTGCCGCCGCCGCCGACGCGCCGTGCGCGCGTGTTCGAAAGCCATTGTGTGCTGCTCTCTCTGACACGCTGTCATTCTCTATGTCGGTGTGGTGGAGAGAGGCGAGAGCGGAGGGCGCACGATGACACAACGCTTGAAAAACCATTCTGACGAGCCGCCGAGCATACTTGCGTGGACGTTTCGGGCTCCTCTATCCCCCGCCCCGGAAGGCCGGATCCGTGGGCGATCGCACACGCGGCTGGGGGGCACGGCGCAAGGTGCCAGCGGTGGCGCTTACCACATACCACTGAAAAGGAGGTTTTGGAGCCCCTATAAACGGAAAACGCGTCATAATAGCCGCACGTTTGCACTCGCCGTGCCTTGCCATCTCCGAGCCGCGCCCCCTCCTTCAGTGTTGGGGCGAAACAATCGGGTGCCGAACTCGGCGTCGACAGCTTTGGCTGGACATCTTTACCATTTTGGCGAGAAACGCATAAGCCGCCCCAGCGAAATGGCCGATACGGCTCGGGATAGCGCGAGAGGAGTGGGGGGCGCGCGCTAAGCACTGGGTGCAATCTTCCCGCACACCCCGATTTTCCCCCGACTGACCCGCTCGGAGGTGCCGGTGTTATCGACGAGGACGCGGTCGAAGGAGCAGCACTGGTTGACGCACGGCGCCGAGTCCTCCTTCACGCATGGCGCCTCCTCCCCCTCAGCCGCCTTCGTCACCGCCTCGGTCGGCTTCCAGCCCTGCGAGAGCACATCCATGACCGGTGGCACGAACTGGGTTTTGCGGCTAGTCAGGTTGCCGATGTCCATCAGCGTGTCGTCGATCTTGAGCTTGATACTCGCGTGCAGCTCTGAGAACTGGTCCGCACTGCACGCGGCGGTGGTCGTGTCGATCTTGAACGCCTCCCGCGCCAGCGCAACCTCCTTGTGGCCGCAAAGGAGAAGCCACGTGTTCATCTTTGTGATGTCGACCACCGAGAGGAAGACAAAATCGTAGTCCTTGTCCTTCTTTAGTACTCGGAGCTCGAGCAGCAGGTCGCCGGCGGACTTCATCACCTCGTCCACGGACGTCACCTCAATGGTCGCCCAGCCAAAGGTCAGCCCGCCCGCCTTGAATGACTTCTGGTCGCCGCGGATCATCTCGTACGCCCCAAGCGAGACAAACCACTTTGTCTTGGCACGGAACATGTCCTGGGCGAGGACGTTGGGATGGTTCACCTTGCCAAGGAAGCAGAGCATCGTCGCCATCAGCTTGTCGGCGTCGGTCACGGTCGGCGAGGTGAGGTTGATGGTGTCGGACAGAATGCCGCATAGCAGGACCTTGGCCACCTCGGTTGGCATCGGCTTCCCCAGCCGCACATAGTAATGCGCCACAATGGAGCAGGCCGACCCCCACGGCCGGATGTCGATGAAGCAGGGGCCGGCGGTCTCGAAATTGGCCGAGAGCGCGTGGTGGTCGATGACGCCGCAGATGCGGCTGCGCATTGTCTTGGTCGTCTTGGGGTCGACGGACGCGGGGTCTGATGGGAACGCCACCTTGCCGATGCACGCGGGGCTCTGGCCAGGCTCGTTGTGGTCCACCAGCACAATGCCGCGCACCTTGCCTGCACACGTGTCCTCTATCTTGTCCTCGATGAACGGGAGCTGCTTGAAGCCGGCAAAGTCGCAGGCAAAACTGATCTCGCCGTTCACCTCCTTCTCGCTGCAGCACGCCACGCCGTCGAAGAGCTCGGCAGCGGCGATCGCCGACGCCACCGAGTCCAGGTCCGTCATGGTGTGGCCCACAAAGATGCAGTTTTTGAGCGCGGTGGGAAAGCACTGGGCCTCCGTGTATGAGGTGGGGTGCTGCAGCGGGTCGAGTCCCGCCGACACCTCGTCCGCACGCGCCTTGATCGCGTCTGCGAGGGCGCGAGCCTGCGCGCGATTGCTATCGAGCGCCTCGTCAAGCGGCAGCACTCCAGTCGCTTGGTAGTCGGGGCTGTGCTCCTGGCCGGTGTCAATCGAGGACTTGTTCAATCCGAGGAAGCCCGTGTCATCGCCCGGAATGCTGATGCGGGAGCCGGGCCTGGACGACACCATTCCGCCCGGGCACAGAGGCGGCTCGTTCCAGGTCTCCCGGCCGGGTGGCGACGGGACGGACGTTAGTTGCGTCGGGTTCAGCTCCCTGTTTGTTGTCTCGGGCACATTGCGACGTTAGCGAACATATGTCTACTGGGAGCCAAAGTCGGCTGGTACACACCCACGCCGTGACGTCGTGGTTTCAGAACACTCACTGACTCACAAAACTAAAATTAGATATTCTTACCTTCTTGCCCCCCTCCGAGACTGGAGACACCCACACCCCAGTATCAGACCAGGGGGACTGCCCCCCGCCCCCGCTTGCCCTGCCTGCGCAGGATAGCGTGCCCCGAGACGGCGACACTTAGCGAGGGTCACTGCGCAAGGAGGGGGTGCGTCCATGCGGTCTTTGTGCAGGGTATCTTTGTGGGGGTGGTCGGCGGCTAGCCGGGGTCGTCCTCCCGATGGGGACTAGCAGTGAGTGAGTATTCTGATACGCTACAGCGGGGCGGCCGCCCTCTCCAGGTAGGTTTGCCGCTCAACGGCGTCAACCCGTCCAACTCGTAGAAAGGAACGCTGATCACCCTCCAGCCAGCCGCCGCGAGGAGGCGCCGCTTGAGCAGCGTTGGCCCGTTAGGCTTGCGCACGCCCCGGTCGTCGGGCAGGAGGAAGTGAGACGACCGACCAGGTGCAGCCGATTGATCGCGGCATGGGGCAGATCAAAGTCTACCTTGGGCAGCTGCTCGATGAGTGGCTCGACGACGAGGACAACCTCGAGAAGTGGGAGTCGAACACGCTGACGGCCTCGGACCGCCGCATCCTCCTCGCCCACTGGTTCTACAAGGCCTCCATGAAGGCGCTCCAGGGCGAGGCCAAGCGCAAGTACTTCGAGCACGCCGGCGCCCTGCTCACAGCCGACGGCACGGACGACGACCTGCTCATCAAGCTGGAGGGCGCCCCCGCCGGCTACAAGGTGGTGATCCCGCAGCTTACTTAATATTTTATTTTCTCACGGAAACACGCTCGGCCCGGCTGACCTGAGTGCCGGCCGGGGCTAAGAAACCACGGCGCGGGCTGGGGGAGGAGGGTGGAAAGGCTTAGAAACGGCGGCGTGGCGCCGGATCCTGTTTTCTTAATTAATGCCCGAAACAGACTGTAGCCAGCTCTCCTAGCCGAGTTGTCTGTAGGACCTAGCCTCCAACAACGCCCCGGTGCAAGGGGCGGCCTCGGAGGGATTGCTCACAATCGCTCCACGCCACGCCGCGCCTATTCCGAGCTTTGCTGAGGCCCGCGCGTTCCCGAACAATTTTCATGCAATGCCGTTCCACTTTCCAGTGCGCTTGCACGATACATACACATACACATACATGTCTCCGGTGCCGTCCCTGAGCCGCTCGCTCAGCTTCCGGCGGGGTCGGCCTACTTGCGGCTCAGTGGTGCCTGTTGATCACGAGGCAAAGACAATCTCCATAATTGATTCGAAAAAGGTGACAGAGTTCGGCACAACGAAGCTTTCTGTTCTGTCTGCGCTCAATCATTCGGCGTCGCTCAAGGTGTTTCAAGGGTCACGCGCGGCGAGCTCTTTAGTAGCCCTAGTCGACTCCTCTTGCCGGCCGGCCGCCGATCGCAGGCTCGGCTCGCCGAGGGGTACAACGTCAATGCACGCGACGCCGATGGCGACCGGACGCCGCTGCATTGGGCTGCCGTGCGTGGGCACACAAGGTGTGCTGCGTATCTTCTTGATGCTGGCGCGTCGCTCGATGCTCTCGACAGCCATGGCCGGACGCCCGCCGATCTCGCGGAGAGCAGCAAACAGGTGGAGATGTTGACGCTGCTTAGCTCGCAACGAACGAGGCTCACGGAGATGGGCGGAACAGTCCATCGGTGATAGTTTAGAGCGTGGACTTCGGCCGCCGGAGTAGCAAGGAAGGCCACTCGGCGCGTAGTACGACGGTGGGTCTCGGTGCCCGCGCGCGGAGGCGATACCAGTGTACAGTTTCGTGGCGCCTTTGCACTTTGGCGTATGCGGTATCGGGCCAAAGAGGAAAGTGTGTCTGCTCTTTGCTTTCTTCTACTCCCTACTATCATCTCGTTCCCGTCCTACCAGAGAACCTACCCCGGCATGGTGCCCGGCTGCTATCGTATGTGCAAAAAAGACCCTTTTCAGGTTTACGGCTTTAGCCTATATAAAGTAGGAACGTGTCAAGAGACCGACGTGACGTACACAGTGACACATCACAGAGGACACATATTCTCCCACCCGCCGGGCCGCCAAAACGCTCTCGACGAGAGCCACAAGAAACCGTCCGCACAGCAAGCCGGTCGGTCGAACACGTTGCTCGCTCGATGCCGGCGAGCGCATGTCGCACGGTAGATGGTGGCGTGGCTAACATCACCGATGACGGCGGTGTGGGGCCACGGCGAGCCTCCGCGAGAAAGGTCAGCAATCTACCCAACGGTGTTGGGGTTGCAATATCCGCCCTGAAGTCCTTCGACACGAATGGCGAGGATACGATGGGGGCAGTACCTAGCCGCATACTTGCCATCGGGAAGAGCGGGATCGGATTTCCTACTCAACAACAAGCTATGGCCACACCCACAGTCAGAGCCCGCTGCGTAGTATTGGGAACCCCGCGTGTAGTAGCCTCGGCCGCTGTCCGTGATCATGCACGAAGTGGCCCACTTGCCCATCTTGATCACTTCTATTAGGGCCACGCTCAATTTGGCGACGACCGCGTCGTGGCGGGAGGTTCTCACCGCTCCTGCACATGCTCACGCACACTAGCATGATCGTGTCGCTCCCTCGCTTCTCTCTCTCATACGTGACATGATCTTGTGGCTCCCTCCTCTCATACGTAGCATGGTCTTGTGGCTCCCTCGCTTCTATCTCATAGTGGCATGTCCTCACGCACACGCACCATGCTCTCACGCACACCTGGGGGTATGCACAGTGCTCTCTGTACTTGCTCACTTGTTTGCGTGTGGCAGGCCCGGGCGGCGGCGGCGGCAAGAGACCGCTCCCCTCAGCCGCGCCGCCGGGCGCCGCGCCGGCCAGCTGCCCTAGAAGCGGAACATCTCCCCGTATCTCCCCGCATCTCCCCATATCTCCCGACATCTCCCCAGCGTAAAGGGTGTGGACCGTGAGTTGAGGAAATCGGGGGACGCGACCCACTTCGCCACAGACGGTCCCGCGCCTCGCCGCTATGACGGGGACACACCCCGCACCGTCCGCTGTGTCCCCGTCTTTGTCCGGAGTGAATACTCCAACGCACTCGTCGGTGACGGTGTCCCCCAACCTCCGCCGCGCTCCCTCGGCGAACCTCGACAGCGCCTTCGGTGGCATGCAGCTCTTTGCGACAGAAGCCTGGAGAGCAGCTCCTCTGCTGCTCACGCACTCTGCACCGTTGACACAGCCTACTGTGCGGCTGCCACAGCTGTGACAGCGATGGGCTCGCCCTCACTGGCCCTCAGTCACTTGTGCTGCGGCTTGTGTGAGCGACACTGCTCGGCGACTGCCGGCACACTGTGAGACCATGGGTGTGAGGTTAAACCACGCTACCAGCGCTTGGTCACATCGGCCCCGAGGTCAGATCCATCTACTCTGTTGATGACAAGACTTGTCTACTGGCTGGAGCCGAGCAGGAGGGCCCAGCGCACAACCCCTGGTCAACTCAGGGTCCACACACCCCGTAAAGCGAGTAAGGCCGCGAGCTATGCAGGTGATCAATTGTGCAGCATGGCACGGTCAGCAGCGCCGACAGGCTGTCGCAAGTCGTGATAGCATGGCCGCAACCGATTTCCCATGAAAACAAGAAAAATAAAAAAGAAAAAATCGGCGCATGCGTCGGGCTGGGGGACCCCTTCTCCCCCCCGCATGGGTACCCTCTAGGGCCCCCGCGCCCCCCCAGAGATCATACTCTTATCACAGATCACAAACGACGACACTTTTCAGGTCACGCCGGCGATGCAAAGCCGAGCACATCGAGAGCCTCCTCTGCGTGCGCCTCGGATGGGTCGATGCAGCACACCAGGGCTACGCGCGCCTCGGGCGAGAGCGCAGGCCGCAGCAGCCGCGTCAGGGTCGACCCGTCGTGTCGCGCCACTGTCGCCGCGCCTATCGTGTCGCGGCGGACGCATCGGGGTCCAGATCTTTGACAGCTGTCTGGCGGCCCCCCCCCCCCCCCCCCCGGCCCCGGTGCCGCCGCGCACACCTGGTGGCGGCCTGCCGAGCGGCGCGCGGCGCAACTCTGACACGATGCGCACCAGGGCGCTGAGCGACGCGTCCGCGTGCCGCGGATCCTGCGGGGTCGCCGGCCCCTGGGGGGGAGGGCCAACTAAGGACCAAGGCCTCTTGGCGAATGCGAATGAAGGTATTCCTGGTAGGCCCTTCTTTCTTCCCCCCCCTTCGTATTTTCTCCTCCTATAGACCTTTGGTTTACGCTCCCGTTTTTTTAGTTTCATCTCTCCAACGCCTTCCTCTTTTTTCCCCCC
>NW_005198837.1:10508-14618 GCF_000372725.1 Emiliania huxleyi CCMP1516
CTCTCCGCCTCCGCCGCCGCCTCGTCCGCCTTTTGCCGCACCGTCGCCAGGGTCGCAGCGACGCACGCGCGCCGCCATGCGCAAAAGGCCGCCGCGCGAGCGCGCCCGTGGCGACGCGTCGCGACGAGTTGTGCGAGCGCCTCGCCCCTCGCCAGCAGGCGCGCTCGCTGCTCCTCCCGCGCTGCCCGGTGCCGCTCCTGCCGCGGTCAAGGGGGGCGGGTGATTCGCACGCAAGCTGGCCCTCCCTGGGACCCGGCGTTGCACGCGTGACTGCCGTACTCTGTCGGCCCCGCGCTCCACTGCCGTGTGGTTGCGACCGGGGCCGTGGGCTGTGCTTTTGTGTGCGACTTGAGCGTGTGTGGCTGCCTCCACGCAGGGGACCGGACGACCCGCCACCTGACCCGCTCGGCGCCTTCTCTCGGCCACATCTCGCTCAATCTCGGCGAGATCTCGCCTCGAGCTCGAGCAGCGCCGCGTCCCTCGCCGCCTCGAGCTCATGCACCACGGCCTCCAACCTCGCGAGCTTCGACTCGCACGCCCGCACCGCCGCCTCCCGCTCCTGCGCGTGCCTCGCAGCGGCCGCCTCTAGCGCCGTCGCGTGCGCCGCCTCTGCCGACGCCGCCTCACTGTACTGCTGCTCCGCAGCCGCAGTCACCGCCGCCGCCACCGCCGCAGTGACTTCCGCCTCCCGCTCCGCCGCCGCCGCCGCCCTCGCCGCCTCGAGGGCCGCCTCCTTGTCCGCCGCCGCCTCGGCCCTCGCCGCAGCGACGGCCGCCTCACGCTCGGCCACGGCCTCCGCAACCGCCGCCTCCAAGGCCGCCTCCCGCTCTCGCGTCCGCGCCGCCGCCGCCGCCTCGCGCTCGCGCGTCGCCGCCGCCGCGTCCTTTGCTGCCGCCTCGGCCGCCCCCACCGCCTCGGCCGCCTCCACCGCCCTCGCCCGTGCCTCCTTCAGCTCTGAGTCGGCCGCGCGCGCGAAGCCGCTCAGGCTGCTGCGTTCGGACGCGATCGTCCTCGCCATGTCCTGCACGCGCGCCTCCATCGCCGCCATCTCAGACGCGAGCGAGAGCGCCGCCGCCGTGCCGCGCCGCTCCGCGGCCGCCTCGGCCGCCTCGGCCGCCTGGCAGCGCTCCTCCGCCGCGACGTTGGCAGCGGCGGCCGCCGCCTCGGAGATTTGGCACCGCTTCTCGGCCGCCGCTTGGGCCGTGGCTGCGGCCGCCTCGGCGAGCCGGTGCCGCTCTTCGGCCGCCGCCGCCGCGGAGGCCTCTCGCTCCGACGCCGTCCACGCCCTATCTGCCTCGAGCCTGCACGCTCGCTGCGCCGCCACCGCCGCAGCCTCGGCGCGAGTTGCGCGCCCTTCGGCGGCCGCGACAGCCTCGACCGCGGCGGAGGAGCGCGCGTGCGCGGCGCCGAGCTCACGCTGCCGCTCCACCAGCGCGGATCGCAGCTTTGCCGCCTCGGATTTCAGGGCTGTTCGCTCGGCGTCGACGGCCTCCGCCTCGGACTGCAGCCGGGCGAGGAGCGTGTGCGCAGCCCGGAGGCTCTCGTTGGAGCGGACCAGCGCGACGCTCAGCGTGCCGACGGTCGCCGGGAGCTGCTCGTGCGGGATGTGAGGTGGCCGGTCGCGTTCGGAAAGCATGGGGAATGTGCGTTACAAGTGCGCGCACTAAATGATTTTCGACCGACCGCAGCGAAACGCAGGGGCGGCCCCCCCCGACCGAGCTGCGAAACAATGGCGTCCACACCGGCCGCCGCTCGAGAAGCCCCAAAATTTTCTTCGGCGCTGCGCGCCGTTGCAGTCGAGTGTAGGTACACGTATGTTGCAGCCCAGCTATATCGTGCCGCAAAACAGGTCCATGTGGCGTAGAAAAAATGCTGCCGGTCGCCTCGAAAGCGCCCGCCGGGGTGTGTCCAAAGATGTAGCGCTACAAGTTTGGACGCATCCGACACACGGGCAGGGTTTTCGCGCTAAGCACAGCTGCCAAACGGTGTGCACGCCGCCGCGTCACCGACGGCTCGTGCTTGCGTATGATAGCAACCCCTGGTCTGACGGCAGCGTCCTCGCGTCCGCCACTCCGCCCGCGCGGCATCATCATTGTCTGCCTACACCACTGCGGCCGCGGCCGCACCCGCAGCCTTGGCAGGGGTTTACTCGCGCCCCGGCGCAGGTGCAGCAGCAGCCAGTGCAGCAGCAGCCAGTGCAGCAGCGCGTGATCACGCTTGCACAAGAGATGGGCGGTCGTCATGTGGCTCGACTCCCGCGCGCCGGCTAGGGAGGGGGAGAATGAAGGCGAGTGTATGTGGAGTTGTCGCGCCGCGACGAGTCAGAGACCTGTAGGCATATTTCGGGGGTAAGAACCGTGTGGAGGGCCCAGGACGGGTGAGGCTATCATAGCGTGAGGCTGCAGCACCGGCGCGCCTGCGTCTCCGCTCGTCGCGCCGCGACCCTTGAGGTGCCGCCGTCGTCACACCCCTCGCGCCGCTTGAGCCTCCGGCCGCTGGGCAAGTGCGCACCTACTAGCCCGCAAAGTAGGGTGGAGAGTGGCCACGCGCTCAGTTACACTACTACGTGCCATCTGAGCACGCCCTTGGCGTATACGAATGAATCTCTCCCGATGCGTTCCGGGCCGCGAGCAGCCGAAGGGGTGCATTGTACCCACTTGCACGCCGGCACGAGCGCGGGGCGCCGCAGTGGGGCAAACGGGGCATCTGGGGCTAGCTACCTCTCAGATGCCGCAGGCGATCCGGACAGCTGCGCGTCTCCTCTATCCTAAACCATTTCGCCGTCGCCATCGCCACCCCAGTGTCCGACCCCGACCGCCGGCCGAAACAGCCGCGTCCAGCCCGACCTGCGGCCGGCCGAAAATCATTTAGTGCGCGCACTTGTACTTCCATCGCCAAAAAAAGGAAAAGCCCCTTCCGAGACCGGCGCACCGGTCAAGCCTTCGTTGTTAATAGTACAAACCCAATGGTCCCTTGCGAGCGGTCCGTCGTCGCAGTCGCAAAACTCACACGCCACGCCACGCCGCACCGCGCGCCCACCCGCTGCCCCGCCCAGGCGGGAAAGAGATGAGGAGATGGGACAGCGAAGGAGGAGCCCAAACACGTATGGGAGGGTTCAGTAATGCGTCACGCTGCCCGGCGTTTCTCACTTTCCGGGACAGCCCCGCCCTTTCGAGGCGGGAAAGTGACGGCTACCCCGTACGCCCTGTTTGGTGGTCTGTTTTCTTTCTTTCTTTTTTCTTCGTTAGTCTCTCTCTCTCTGTGTGTCTGTTTCTGTTTGTGCCTGTCTCGCTCTGTCTTTTTGTGTAAACTCTCCGTTTCTCTCTCTCTCTCTCATAAACTCTCTGTTTCTCTCTCTCTCTCTCTCTCTCTCTCTCTCTCTCTCTCTCTCTCTCTCTCTCTCTCTCTCTCTCTCTCTCTCTCTCTCTCTCTCTCTCTCTCTCTCTCTTTCTCTTTCTCTTTCTCTGTCTGTGCCTGTAGTCTCCATCATGAAAAAAAAATTTGTGTTCACATGGGCGCTTCCGAGACCGGCGCACCGGTCAAGGCGGCGAACTATTTTTTCCGGCCGCGGCGTCACCCGGAGAGGAACTCGTCGCCGAGCGCGGCTCGCTCGTTGTTGGCGCCGCGCACCAGCGCGAGCAGCGACGCGCCGACCGACGGCTGCTCCGGCGCCGCGCCCTTCACCTTGCTCCTTGGGCTGCCGAGCGCTGAAGTCTTCAAACTGCCGCTTGAGCGAAGCCGCGGAGGAGCCTGCCTTGGAGAGGGTGCGAGCGACGACGGAGTCGGCGTCCTGAGAGAGGAAGGCGAGCGCGAGGTGCTCCGCCTCGGCCGTCGTCGCCTCCGCCGCGCGGCAGGCGGCAGGCAGCCGCTGGACGCCGTCGAAGCCCTTCTCAGTCCAGCTCTCTGGCGAGAAGAGCGAGGAGGGGCTGTCGTCGCGCGGCGCGGCCAGCATGACCGCCGGCCGAGCTATGCGAGGCGAAGCGGTCCATGCCGGCGGCGAGGCGAGGGCTGGCGAGCGAGGCTGAAGCAGGGCCAGCGAGACCGTGATCGGCACGTACATGGCGCCACCGACAAGAGGATCGTGCAGTTTTTTCCGCAAATTCGGCGCGC
>NW_005198837.1:14819-15716 GCF_000372725.1 Emiliania huxleyi CCMP1516
AGGCGCTGCCACCTAGCGCGTCGTCGCTGTTTCGGCTGGAGGCAACCACAGCCTTGCCCTCACCGCCGACGGCGCTGTCTGGAGCTGGGGCCGCGGAGACTACGGCCGCCTGGGCCACGGCGACACGCAGGAGCAGCTGCAACCCAAGAAGGTCGAGGCCTTGGTCGGGCAGCGCGTCGTGATCGTATCGACTGGGTGGCAGCACAGCCTCGCCCTTACAGCCGACGGCGCTCTCATTAGCTGGGGCGATGGCTACGCTGGCAAGCTGGGCCTCGCCGACCAGCAGGACCAGCTGCTGCCGAAGAAGGTCGAGGCCTTTGCTGGGCAGCGCGTCGTCGCTGTTTCAGCGGGCACGCATCACAGCCTCGCCTTCGCCGCCAACGGCGCCGTCTTCACCTGGGGCAAGGGCGAGAGCGGCATCCTAGGCCACGGAGAGAACTTGTCGAACCAGCTGCTGCCCAAGAAGATCGAGGCGCGGGCGCCGGGGCAGTGAGGCAACGGTTATGGTACGGGAAGACGGCCGCTGTCGTCAGTGTCTGCAGCCTCCTAGGGCCTAGCAAGTAGGCCGGCGGTGGGGCGGAGGGGGGGCGCACCACTCCCTTTGGCGCGCCACTTCAGGAAATCGTGTCAATCGTACCATACCATGCAAATAGTCCGAACCCAAAACCAGCGTGTTACATATCGGCACACCAGTGTGATATATGTGGCGAGGAGCGCAGAACGCGCATGACCAGCGTCGGCTCATGGACGAGGGCATGACTGCCGCAGAGTCGGCCAACGCTCTTGACGCGGCGCGCGCCGAAGGCCGGCGCGTGGGCTCCGCGGCCGAGGAGCGCCAACGCGCCGCTGATCGGGCAGCCAAGGAGCGCCGCACACGGGCTGTCTTCGGGACCGGCG
>NW_005198837.1:16812-19611 GCF_000372725.1 Emiliania huxleyi CCMP1516
GCCGGCGAGCAGCGGGAGGAGAAGGCCAAGATCTGCTCCAACTTGGCCGAGTGCCGGCTCAAGCTCGAGCAGTGGGAGGCGGCGGCCGCGGCGGCGAGTGACGCGCTGGCGCTCGTGCCGACGCACGCCAAGAGCCTCGTGCGTCGCGCCAAGGCCGCCGTGAGACTCGGCGAGGTGGAGGCCGCCGCAAACGACTTGCGGCAGGTCACGGGCGGTGGCGACGCCACGCAGGCGGCGGCGGCGGCGGCGTTGCTGCGGCCGCTGGAGGCGAAGCTGCGCGAGGCAAAGAAGGAGGCGAAGCGCAAGGAGGCCGCGCGCAACAATGCTTTTGCCGCGGGCTTCGCCGGCGCGCTAGGTGGCGGTGGTCCACCGCCTCCCGACGTGCCTAACGCGGCGGCGCCGCGCTTCCCACGAGCGCCCGATCAGGCGCGGGGCGAGACCATGGGCGGCCAGATGCATGACATGGGCCTCCAGGCGACGGCGTGGGCGCACGGCTTGGGCGTCGCGCAGCAGCACGAGTGGCTCCTCGACTGCTATCGCATGCGCGTGGACGACGACATGTGCTGGGGCGGTGGACAATTGCGCGGTGCGCATCACTGTACACGGACCCGGCTGCCCGCACCCTCCACCGCACCGCCTCAACCTCCTCTCGCCGGCGCGCGCAGGGCTCTACGGCAAGCAGGCGGGCGAAGACAGCTCCATCACGACGGATTTCATGGTCTTTTGCAAGCTGGCCGTGCGTCACGACGTCGTGCCGGTGGGCTGGGACTGGCCCGCCTTCCTGCGCGTGGCCGAGACGCTGCTGCCGTATGCTTTCGAGAAGGCCGACGCCAAGGAGAAGTGGGGCAGAGAGAACGTCTTCGCCGTCCTCACCGGCGGCCGTTCGCTGCGCGCGACCGCCGAGGTTGTATACGCTAATTCGTGCCAGGAGCAGGGGCCGTCGGCGGCCATGAGGGCGATGACACGCCGGTGTCGCCATCCCGGGCCAGAGTGGCACGATGTCGGTGGCCGCCACGCATGGCAGGCGCTGGCACGTGCTCTCGGCGAGGACCCAGCGTGGTGGACGAGCGCCGCCGCCGACGACGTGGGTGAGGAGGACGAGGAGGACGACTACGCCGAGATCGTCGCCAGTCGTTCTGCGCCGTGGCGAGCCGCCGCCCAGGCCAAAGAAGCAGACGACAGCCAGCCACTGCAGCCGCAGGACCGGGTGATGGTGAGCGGCCTGGTCGGACGGCCGGAGCTCAACGAGGCTCTCGCGACCGTGCTCCTGCCCGTGGACCCGGTCAGCGGCCGCTGCTGCGTCCGCGTGCGCCGACCGGAGGTTGGCTTCTGCGCCCTAGACGATGTCAAGCTCAAGCCGCAGAACCTGAGCAAGATGCCGCTGCCTACCGTCGCCCCGGCCGATGCGACGGACGGCTTCCACCCGCTGCATATCGCGGCCATCGAAGGGCGGGCGGAGCGCGCCGAATTCTACCTCAGCCAAGGCACCGACCCCGATCTCCTCGACGCCGACGGTGAGCCCGCGCACACTCGGCCTCACGCCCGCTGCCGCCCTCCCCACGCACGCCGCCGCCGTTCCGCGCCCTGGCAGGCTGGACTCCGCTCATGCGCGCATGCCTGTGGGCCCAAGCCGAGGTCGTGCAGCTTCTCCTCGCGCATGGCGCGACGCCCGACGTGCCCGCGACCACGACGGGCAGCACCGCGCTGATGTTCGCATGCATGCACGGGCCGCTCCGACCTCCGCCCACCATGCCCTACAACGCCTTCCGCCACAAGCTGACCGTGGAGAGCTTGCTCGCGCACGGCGCACAACCCGCCATCGGTAACGCCAAGGGCGAGAGTGCGCGCATGTGGGCACGCCAGAGCGGTGCCGAGGAGATTCACCAGATGCTGAGCGACTGAGTGTGAGTCGTCTGGGGCGTGTGACGCACCACGCACGCACCCTACAACTAGCCCTAAAAGCTCCCGGCGGGGGGCGTGTGACCTGTGACGCACGTACCCTGAAAGCGCCTCCCGGCGGGGGGACGAAGTGCCAACCGCAGTTGCCTTTTACCGCGAACACTTTTTTGTTTTTTTTCGGCGGCCACGGCGGGGAAGTTCAAACACACAGTTGAGATGAGTGCCCCTACCTCCGACGAAGGCGCTACCTCCCCTTGTGCTCACTGCACCGCAGCTGCCTCACGAGCACCTCCTTCGCCTCTGCGCACTCGCGCATCTTCCGCTCCGCTCTCGCCTTGACGCCCTTGTACCGGTCGGGGTGCCACACGCGCGCCAGCTTCCTGAAGGCGTGGGCGGAGCGCGGCTCGGTCGGGCCCTCTATCTTGGTTGGGTGCACTTGGAGAGTTTGCGCGTCGGTGCGCGAAGTAGGAGCGGGGCGTGTGTGTGTTGACCCGGGTCTCCTGGCTAGCAGCGACCCTGTACTGCCGGTTCACCCAGCCGCACTGCGCCTCGGGCGCGAGCTGGTCGAGGTTGGCCGGCAGCTCGAGCACAGCTCTGTGGTCGCGCCCGCTCTTTGGGTCTCCGGGGTGGCCGCAGCGGTTGTCCTGCCACGCCTTGCGGTCGGACGGGTCGACGCACTGCCACCTCCGCTGCCGGTCCAGCGCGTGGCTGAGCCTCTCCGCTCTCCCCGCCGACGCCGTCGAGCAGTGCAACCGAGCCATCCCGCGCAAAGGTGGCAAGCCCAAATTTCCTGCCAACGTGAACGCCAACGGCTACGTCAACCAGTGGCACATCGCGAGGCAGAGCAAGGCGGACGGAGGCAAGGCGTACTGCGAGACGCTATACGAGTGCGGCGACGAC
>NW_005198837.1:22345-24537 GCF_000372725.1 Emiliania huxleyi CCMP1516
TCGCCGAGTCTACACCCACTTTGCGAGCGAGTCGCGTCCGATCTCTGCGGCCCCTTCAAGCTTCTGCCGTTCAGCATCCACAAGTTCAAGTTCGCCATAAACTTCGTTGATTACTTTTCTGGGGTGATCGCCGTCTACTTCCTCGAGAACGGCAGCTCCCCCGAGATCGTCAGCGCCGTCCGCGCCTTTCTCCGCGACTACGCTCACCTCCTCACCGACACGCGCAACCCCGGCGTGATCGACGAGTGGTTGACTGACAACGCCAGTTATTTCACCTCCGAGCTCACCGACGAGTTCTGCATCACCCTCTCCATCCAGCGCTTCTTCTCCTCCCCCGACATCCACGAGGGGAACGCGCTCGCCGAGCGCTGCTGGGGGACCCTCCTCCACTGCACGCGCACCGCTCTCGTCCACGCTGGGGGAGATCGGGAGCACAATCAGTTCTGGCCCTACCTGTTCAGCCAGTTCGCCCGCGTCCACAACCTCTTGCAGACGAACAGGGGCTCCAGCGCTGAGCCACGATGGGTCTCCGCCTATCGAGGTCGCCAGCGGCCACCCTCGCAACTACGCCCTCGAGAAGTTCAAGGTAATGCTCTGCGACTGCTCCTGCGTCCTCCCCGAGTCGCTCCGCGCGCACGACCTCGCCCCCACTCGTCTCAAGGGCATCAACCTCGGCCACGACCCGCGGCGCTCCAAGTACCTCGTCTACATCCCCGCCGTCCGGCGGATCATCTCTACCGCCGACGTCATCTTCGACGAGTTCTCCTTCACCACCCTCGGCGGCGCCTGGCAACCCTTCAAGATCCGCGGCGCCGTCGAACAAGAACGCCCTCAAGTCCCCGAGGCGATCGTCCGCGCCGAGCCTCCCGCCGCACCAGCGGCGCCAAGGGGCGCGCCCATCGCCCCGCCCGCCGCGCGAGCTGCGCCCGCTCATCCCGCCGTCCCGCGGCGCTCAGCTCGGATCGCCGCGCGCGGCTGACCAAGCTCTACTACCCATGTTGTTCAATTGAAGACATCCAGTCGACCGCTCAGATAGTCTACTACCTTCCGCTTGAGCCCGGGAGACGGAAGGTCACATGCCACGTTCACTAGCTCGCGCCTCTGATCAGCGTGACAATTACTTGCTTCACACTCCGCTGTGTTGTCTGCCGCATCTGAAGACCGCGCAGACAATGGGGGAGTGTTGGGAGTGTGAATACCCCACTCGTGTATATAGAGAGATGTCCCTGTTGAGTACTGTCCGATAGTCGAGATGCCTTGTTCCAGAGGGATGTGTCCTGGACGGCGTCTCGTCGTGGTCCTTCAGGACGATAGCTTTTGTCCCTATCAGGACGATGGTGATCTTGGTGTGATCGCCCCTGGATGCCTCGGTACAGACCCTCGCTCCGTGTACAGCTCACAGCTCACTACATGGTTCACATTGGCTCCTCCTACCAATGCAACCGGAGGCTGCCGAGCACCAACCTCAGGCGGCAACGGAGGCAGCACCTCTGGCTGCCGAGGCGGCGACGGGACAGCAGGACGCGTCGTCAAGCGGCCCGTGCCCAACGGACGCTCCACCCAGTGGGGTAGCGGGGTCCGAGGCGGCCGACAAGGTGCCACCGCCCGACCCAAATGACCCGGCGGTACAGATGCGGATCAACAACCTCTCCAAATGGGCGACCGTCAAGGACGTGAAGCATCTGCTGGAGCGGCGGCTTGGCCTGACTGGCGTGCGCAAGGTGCGCAAGATTTCCAACCAGGACTACGCGTTCGTCTACTTCCAGTCCGCACAGGAGCGCCTGGCTGCGGACTCGGGCATCAACGGGCACAAGTGGAAGGGCAGCGTGCTGTCGACGGCGCAGGCGAAGCCGCTCGACCCGGACAGGCACCTCAAGCGCGAGAGGGAGGGCGGCGAGGGGCAAGGCGGCAAGAGGGTGTGCGCGCAGCAGGCGGGCGGGAGGGGTCGAGGAGGCAGCGGCGAGGCCGGCGAGGCCGGCGGCGCAGCGGCCGCGCGGACAGCGGCGGACGCGGCGGCGCCGCTGCACCGGCTCGAGTACGCAGCGCAGCTCGAGCAGAAGCAGCACTTCGTCGAGAAGGCCCCTGCGCCGCCTGCCCCCGGAAAAATGCCAGGCCCTCGGCTCCACAAGGGTTTTCCTCCGGGGCCCCCCTCCGGGGCCCCCCCCCGGGGTTCCCTGTCACGGGGGCCCCCC
>NW_005198837.1:27705-31324 GCF_000372725.1 Emiliania huxleyi CCMP1516
TTGAGACAAACGGCCTAGAGAGAGCATGTCAGCCGAGAGAGAAAAGGGAGAATGTGCGCCACTTTCTTTTTTCTGCCGAAATTCTTTTGGAAAGCGCCTAATGCCAGATTACCAGGCTGCAAACCAGGGGGCAAGTGTGTGTAGCACCTTCGACCCCGAAAGGAAGGTCACCACACCAAACCGGGCGCTAGGAGAGGTGAACTGAAGGCTGAGACAAAACGGAGGCTGAGCCTGAGTGGGGGCGCCCGCGCGCGCCCACGCAAGCAAGCCTCTGTCCTTCGCGCTTCGGCCCATTCACTGCATGGACTTTGGGGGCGGGGTTGGTTGGGGAGAACCGGCACGGGGAAAGCCGGCCCAGTAGGGCGCCGCGCCCCAGCGTAGAGGGCGTCGTGTAGCCCACCTTTTGGTCTAAAGGTGTCGGCGTAACACAGGGGATCCCGGTGCACGGGATCGAGAGGGCAAGGCCTGAGTCTCACGTGCATGGTGCCCCACGTGCCCATGGTGGCGGTGCTCGTTGCGTGGATCAGCGTCGGCAACACGCCGCTGCTCGATCTGAGCGCGCTGGCTCCCGACTTGCCGAAGGGCGTGCGCGTGCTGGGCAAGGCTGAATTTTCCAACCCGAGCGGCTCCGTCAAGGACCGGATTGTCGAGTACATCTTGGATGAGCAGGAGCGAATCGGCCGGCTCACGCGCTTCTCGGGGCAGACCATCGTCGCCTCCTCGTCGGGCAACACGGCACCTCGCTCGCCATGTTTTCTGCCCTGCGAGGCTACAGGTGCATCGCCATCACCAACCGCGGGACGAGCAAGGAGAAGGTGCAGCAGCTGTACGCGTACGGCGCGGAGGTTGTCGTCACGGCCTCCGGCGTGCCCACCGACTCGCCGGTGCACTGTCAGAACGTGGAGAAGCAGCTGGTGGAGGAGAACCCAGGCTACTTTGGCCTCAACCAGTATGACAGCCCGCTCAACCCAGAAGCGTACTATGCGACGCTCGGGCCGGAGCTGTGGGCGCAGACCAACGGCAAGATCACGCACCTGGTGGCTGCCGGCTCCACCGGAGGCACGGTGAGCGGCACCGCGCGCTTCCTCAAGAAGAAGAACCAGGCGATTCAGGTAATCATGCCTGACCCGCATGGCTCCATATTTTATGATTGGTGGGCGCATCGGAAGCTGGTGAAGCCGACGTCGTTCGAGGGGCTCGATCTCTCGCTCATCGACGTCATGCCGCGCTTTAGCGACGAGCAGGCCTTCGCCACGTGTCGCACCATCGCCCGCCGTATGGGCATGATGGTCGGTGGCAGCGCGGGCGGCAACGTGCACGCCGCCCTCACCTTGGCCCGCAAGCTCAAGGGCCCGGCGACGGTGGTGGCCATTCTTTGCGACTCGGGCACCAAGTACCTCTCCAAGATTTTCAACGATGAGTGGATGGCCTCCAAGGGCTACAACGTCGCGGCGATGGACGCGTCCGCCGCCAACCGCTCGGCTCGATAGCGGCAACCGAAGCCATTTTCGCAGATGGTTAGACGTATCGGTTTGCTCAGAACTCTGTCCGAAGAGGCCACCGGCTCACTTACAAACTCAGTGTCCGAAACTCTGAGCTCACTCGCCCCCCCGGCCCGCTCCTATACGGTACAGCGCTGTGAGAAGCGTGAGCTTTGAATGCATATGCCATATCGATCTCCCTTAAAAATATGTATGTAAGTAACTAGTGAGAGGACTCGAGATGTGTTCGAGATTGGGGCGGTCGTGCTTTTCGGCGGTCGTGGAGGTCGTGGAGGTCGTTGAGTGGCGAGTCACGCTCGTGCGGACAGCATCGATGCCGTCACCGGACGCGGCGGCGAGGCACACGGGCGCCGGCGTGGCGCGTCGGCAGGCCCACCACGAGCGGATGCGCGACGAGCGCGCTCGGGAAGCGGCCGCGGGCGACGCGGAGCTTCCGCCGGAGGACGACGCGGTCGAGATGGCGAGCGCCGCCCAGCTGCTGGACAGCGTGGCGGAGGTGGGCCCGAACTACACCCTGCTGCGCAGCAAGGAGACGAAGGCGAAGCGGCGGAAGCGACAGCGCGAGGATGCCAGGGCGGTAAAATGCATCGATCTCCCTGGGGCGACGCACGAAATCGCCATGCTACGAGACTTTTAATTCTTTTTTGGCAAGGTAGTTTGCACACACAATTGAGAGAGAGATTTTCAATACCAAACAACTCTAACACTCACACGTCATTTGGGGCCCTGTTCACGCGCGCGCGAGACGTGCAGACAGGGTTGCCAGGTGAGAGCGAATGGCGCGGTTCACGCCTCGCACAACAGAGAGAGAGATGCGCTCTGCATGGTGGGACATAAAAGAAAGCGAGTGTTGTGTTTGTTGTTCACAATTGTGTTTTTTTTTCATCGCGCCCTATGACGACAAAAAACAACAAACGGTATTGCTAAAAAGTCTCTCTCTCTCAAAAAACAAAAACAGGTGTGAGTGTTAGAGTTGTTTGGTATTGCTAAAAATCTCTCTCTCTCATGACGACCACGATGGACGACCACGAGACGAGCTTTCTCGGAGCGACAGCCTCAAAGTAAAAAGGGCGGATGGGTGCAGGGGGGCGATCGCCGGCGAGCACCAGCGCGTCCCAAGAACGGTGGGGTGCCCTCGACCGCGCGTCCAAGTCACTTGGGCGGGCGAGCGAGCGGCACATGGCCTGACACAGAGAAAGAAATCGAAGTCCGGCGGAAAGAAATCGAATTCGACGAAAAAATTACGACGAAAAAGAAAATTTTGCTCTCTGACATCACACGCAACCAAGGCCGCTCAGTTTTTGGGGGCTCAGCATCGAGGCATGCTCTCGCTACGCCGCTCCGCCCGGCCCGGCTCTGACGCCTCCTGTCTGCTTGTGTAGGCGACGACGCCAGGTTTGCCGGCGCATGCACCTCCATCTTAGAGTCTGACACGCACCGAACGACAGACCCACAGCCCGCAGCGCGCGCGGCACACAGCTGCTCCCAAGACCCTCGACCCCAGCCCACGGGCGACTGAATCTCGACGGCAGCGGCTGGCGCGCGCGCGCCCTTGACGCTCTCCGTGCCGGACAACATCTGCTACATCGCGGACCAACGCTCTTTGTTCGCTGCGTGCGGCGGTCGCGCGTCGGGTCTCCGCGCTCACCTCCGACTTCTCCACCGCCGACTCCGTCACCGCTTTGCCGTCCGCCTCCTTCCTGCCCCGACCTCGGCGCCTTGACGCTCAACGTCGCCGACCCACTCCCCTCTTCCGGCCACCACCCTCTCCCGCAGCACGGTCTTTGTCTCCCGCAGCACGTCCCTCTCCGCTCCATTGGCTCCATTCTGCCCCGCCGCCCCGCCGCCCCGCCGCCCCGCCGCCTCCGCCCGCGTCGCCTCTCTCTCCACCGCCGCCGCCCTCGCCGCCGCCACCCTCGCCGCCGCTCTCCCCACCGCCGCCCTCTGCCCTCGCAGCCGCCGGGCCCTCATACCCGCTGCCACCCTCGCCGCCGCCGCCCTCCCACCCGCCGCCGCTGCCGCCCTCCCCGCCGCCGCCCTCGCCGCCGCCGTCCTCCCCGCCGCGGCCCTCGGCGCGGCTGGCCTCGTCGGTGGCTCTTGCGCCGCGGCCGGTGGCG
>NW_005198837.1:32261-49840 GCF_000372725.1 Emiliania huxleyi CCMP1516
CGTGCTGACTACTGCGGCCAGGCAATGAACGACGCGTCGCCGTGCGTGCCTGACTACTACGGCCAGGCAATGAACGACGATTCGCCCGCCGCCGCTTCGTTGCTGCCACTTCCGGCCCACCGCCGCCGTTGTGCCGCCGCCTCCGCCGCGCAACGTGCCGCCGCAGCCTTCACCGCCGCCACCGATGCATTCGCCGCCCTGTGCCGTCGACACTGCCGCCGCCGCAGCCCCCGCCCCCTTCCACACACACACACACACCGCCGCCCTCGCCCTCGCCCTCGCCCGCAAGGCCTCTCTTTACTCTCTGGCCCTCGTCGCCTGCAACACTCGCCCGACATGAACCTTAGCCCGCTCCCTCGTTGCGCCGCCCTCCGCAGGCTCAACGTCCGAGCTTTGTCCCCCGTCACTCTCCTCTCAGTTCAGACCCCACACATGCGCATAGCTGTTCGCACTTCCGACCAATGCAGGCGCCTTGCCTCACCCCTCTCACGGGCGGCCCCCATTCTCTCTGCGCTGCAGGACGCGCGCCGAGAGGCGCTACATGGTCGACTTCAATGAGAGCGAGGGCGAGTCGGCTTTCTTGGTTGTGAGATCAACAAGGGGCGTCTGGTTCGACAATCCCCACGTGTTCCATCGGAGCCTCGCAAAGGTGCCAATCAGCTTTTGTTTCGCGCCTGAGGAGGGGGCACAGGTTCAGACCGAGCTCGGGCCAACGGCTTCCGTCAAGGCCGGCATCACTTCGCTGCCGCCTTCGCTCCTCGGAGCTGAGGTGCGCACTTTTACGCCAGGATCGGCATTGTCCCTGCGGTGTCCCCGTCTCCAAACATTTACGTTTCTCCCTCGCGCAGGCGTGCGGCGTCAACAACGACGTCGTTGTGAAGGAGGAGGCCGCCACTCAGGAGGCCACCTCCGAGGAGGCCGTCGTCGCCGAGGAGTCCGCCACCGAGGAGGCGACCATCAAGTCCGCCGCCGCCGAGGTGTCCGGAGGCAGTCGCCGAGGAGGCGCCCGTCGCCGAGGAGGCCGTCGCCGAGGAGGCTGCCAAGGAGGTCGAGAAGCCGGCCAAGACCGTTTCCAACACGCCCGACCCAGCGGTGAGCGCGCCGCAGCATTCTCTCCTGGCACTCCTCGCTCTCCTACCGGTAATAATCTCCCTTCCCGTGTGCCCCTATCGCGCTTTGCAGGACACCACCTGCTACCCGGGCCTGCCCACGCCGGCGGAGGGGGGGAAGAGCGGGCCCGCGTCGGCCCGCAGCGGCTCCGGACCGGGCTACGTGGACGGCGTCGAGGCCGAAGTCCGCCGGCTGGGCGAGAGCGTCGTCTACCAGGCTACGCCCACCGACGGCAAGAAGTCGCCGTCGCCGGGAGTCCCCACTTCCGGCGGCATTGCGCCCGTGGCGCCCAAGCCCCTTGGCGCGGTCGCGGGCGCGGGGCAGGCTGAGGCCGAAGCCGCCGAGGAGCGCAAGTACTGGCTTGGCATTAACAACAAGGCGAAGGCGGCGCTCGATCTCAGTGACGAGCGACGGAAGAAGTGGGAGGACTTGCAGTCGCGGCGCTCGGGGAAGTGCCGGCGCAAGGCAAGGCGCTGGCGCAAGCCGAAGACTGGCAAGCGCCGCGGCCGCGGCCGCGGCGGCCGCCGCCCGAACTGGCGCCGCGAGCCGCAGACCACGTCCGGCAAGGCGCCATCCGCCGCTGGCACGTGCGGCGCCGGCGCTGGCACATGCGGCGCCGTCGCTGGCACATGCGGCGCCGGCGGTCGCGCCGGCCTCAAGGCGGCGGCCAACTGCGTGCAGGGCGGCTACACGAAGGCCGAGGGCGCCTTCCGGTGGCTGCTCCTCGTCTGCATGCCCGCCTTCGGCCACTGCGCGCCCGCCGTGCCTAGCCCGACGGCGGTGGCCTCGGCCTTCTCGTCTGCCGTCGCCTCGGCGTCCTCTACCTTCTCATCCGGCGTCGCCTCGGCGGCGTCCTCGGCCTTCTCGCCCGCCGTCGCCTCCAAGGCGTCCTCGCTCGTGAGCTGCTCGCCGCTTCTCATGCCCGCCCTCGTGCTCATCCTCCTCGCCATCGCTTGCGTCGCCTCCTGGCCGACCGCGGCGAGCGGAAAGGGGGCTCGGCGCTGCGTGGCGTGGGCCGTCTGCCTCACCGCCGCCATCGCGTGCCTCCCCGGTGCAGCAGCGGCTCCCGTGGAATCCTCTGCGTCGAGCACCACTTTCTCGTGGTTCACGGAGGGTGGTGCGATACCTCTCTCTTTCCTCTTCGCCGTGAGCGTGTTTGCTGCCACGGCCGACTTCGTGCTCCGGCAGCTGCGCGGGCGGCGCAACAGCACGGCGGCCTTCTCTCCGCCCGTCTTCTCGCCGCCGCCATCGCCGCCAGAGTCCGCCGGCGGCCCGTCGGACGTGGTGAGGACCTCGTCGGCGGTGATGCGGGTCGTCGACAAGTTCAGCTCTCTCATGCGGCCGCCGCCCAGGAGGCCGCTTCTTCCGAGGCCGTCGACTGCGTACGTCAACTCGCGTCGTATCCGCAGCGGCCCAATCCTCTCGGCGGGGGGGTCGCCGCCCACTCACCCAGTCCCCGCCACTTCGCGCGACATGGTGGGAAGGTCGCTTGATGTTCGGCCACCGATGCACCGCTGCATCGTTTGGCTGCTCACGGCAGTGCTCACCTCGCGCGTGTTTCGGGTTGTGAGAGAGCAGATCTACGGCCGGAAGGTCCATCGGCTGAGACGTCATGTGGAGGTGGTCAACGGGCAGTCTGTCGTGCGCTACAAGAGGGAAAACAGCGTGAGGCGGGAGAGTGAGCTCCGCTCCTTCGCACTGATCCCGCTGACGATGACCGTCCTCTGGCTGGTCGCCACGATTTTCGATGCCTGGGCTACTCTGCCACCCAACATCTCTCGCACCGTGAGCGAGCCGCCAAACTCCACCGTCTTTGGCATTGCCGCAGGAGAGCGGCCGCCCTTCATCGGCTGTGAGTATTGCGAGCAGCAGTGCGCGCCTTGCGCCACGTGCTACGACGGATGGACTCACGTCTATGAGAACCGCTTCGACCGTTGCGCAGCGTCAGCCGGGCCATGCGGCTACCCCTTTGGCGCGCTGCGCCACTGCTCTGTTCAGTGTGCGCCCTTCTTTGCGCTTGGCCGGCAGGGGCTGCACTGCATCGAGAGGTCGGACGACTTTTCGGCGTTCGCCCTCGTTGCTCATCCAGACAGCACCGGCAGCGGACGAGAATTTTGCGAGTACCGCGACCCTTCGTTGCCCATCGTCCGCGGCGTCGACCCATGGGGTACACAGCGCGGCCGCGTGCCGCCGAGCCTTTACCTTCCCAACGGCTATACCGCAGGTCTCACGGGATGTGGATGTGGAGTGCGAGGGTGTCCCCCCTTGCCCCTGTGCCGAGACCTTCCCCTCTTCCCCCCTTTCGCTAGGTCAGGGTCGGCGCTGGCCGCTCGTCGTGTTCCTCAACGGGCGCGGGACGTGTGGGAATCTCGCGCTTTGGAACTTCCAGCTCCACGGGCTGCGCCACTGGTATGGCTTCCTCCTCCTCATGCCCGACAGCGTCAGGCACGCCAAAGGGCGATTCTGGTGCACGCCTGTTGACATGCTCCACGCGCCCGACGCGTGCGGTGGCAGTGACGACGACGCATACATCTGGTCGCTGGTTGAGGAGGTACGGAGCGATTACGAGATCAGCGACGTGATCATCATGGGCTGGAGCAACGGCGCGGGCTTAGCCACGACGATGGCATGCAATCACGCCTCCGACTTGCTCGGCGCCATTGTCGTTGCGGGCGGCGACGCGCACACCTACGCCATCCCGGACCACCCGTCGTACTCGCGCGGTTGCCAGCCGGATGGCCCCGTGCACATGCTATACCTTCACGACCCCAACGACTTGATCGTCCACTACAGCAACGCCGTCGCCAACGTCGAACATGCGGCCAATGCCAGCGGCTGCGACACCTCCGTCTGCCCCGCGCCGCAGCGCCGACTCGACCTTGTGCGGCACTTGGAGGGCGTTCAGAGGGTCGGCGGCGACATTCTGAACCTTGGTCCCCGTCCGAGGATGGAGACGACCCTCTTTGCGTACCGCCACTGCCTGCCGGGAGGCTCCGCCGAGATGATGGTGTTAATGGGGTACGGGTCCGCGACGAGCTGGTGCGGCAGCGGCTCGTCGCATCGCCCCCAGCTCCCTTCCTCACCCGCCACCACCTGGGCACAGGTACCTGTCGGGGCAAACCAGCCATGGGACGATCTTGTCCTTCTCCTTGCCCGCAGTTGGCCACATCCTCGGCTTTGGTCAGCCAAATGATCAGGGAGTGCATTTCGCGTTCACAAAGCGTGCACTCGACTGGATGTGGGCCAAGGGCGGCTACCATCCGTCCGCTGCCCGTGAAGGCCGCCATCTCACCATGTTTGCTGCCCGCAGCCTTGACCACGCCGGCAACTTGCGCTGCTCGATCTACACCGACTATCACGACGCCAACAAGAACTTCATTTGTGTCCTGATCGCTGTGCCCTTGTGTGGGCTCGCCGCCGTGATCTCCCTTTGCTTCATTCAGGTGAAGTTTGTGGCCTTAGCGCGCTCGCGCTCCCCCCTACTCTCTCCTTCCGCGAGCAGAGATCCCGTCAAGCACCGCCCCCCCCCCCCCCCCCCCCCCACCACCACCCACCACCACCCTTCCCTCCACAGACGCACCGAGTGAAGCAGCTCCGCGTGCAGCGGGATGCCCGCAAGGTGCAGGGGATGCGCGACCTGCGGAAAGCGGCGAAAGCAGGCGGCTTAATGCGGGCAGGAGCTGTGATTGCTCCGGCCCCTCGCAGCATTACGTTCCACGACGTGGCGCCAAGCGCCGCACAAGCCGAGGAGATGGAGGCTGCGGAAGTCGGCACGCCACCCATAGATGCAGACAGGCAGAGACAGCGACGTGAATCATTTACAACATCCCAGCTTCCCCCTTTCCCTATTCCAGGCACGGCGCTAGAGATCGCCGGCGTGTGCCGTGCGTCGGTGCGCGAATCGCTGAGCCTCTTTGAGAGCTACTTTGGGCACACTGACTTCGGCAGGTTCCTTCTTCGCGCGAACCCCAGCCTTGGGGTGGTCGAGGTGGTCGAGCCTGCTGCGCATAGAAGCTTCTTTGCATTGTTACAGCGGTGGACGTCCACACCAGAAGAGGCAGCGGTCACTCGGCTCCAAGCTTCGTGGCGGGCCCTAAAGGCGAGGCGCCAAGTGAAACGTTGGCCCGCTGAACGAGCCGACGCGTCGTGATGACAGCTCGGTGGGGGCCTTGTCGCCGGTCGAAGTGTGCAGGCAGAGCACAGACAGGTAGCTCCAGCAGCTGTCGTTTTCCTGTTGGGCTCGTGTAGGATGCGTGTGTTGCTGTTGGCAGAACGGGCTGGGAACCTGGGTGTTGTCAAGTTGTGTTGTCACTGTGAGCGAGACATAAATACTGATAATAGCATCCAGGGAGGGAATATGCAGATAGTGCTGCAGAACATAAGGTAAGGTAAGGTAAGTTAAACTTCTCCACACACACGAGGTGGTGGGGCAAGGGGGGCGACCCTCGCGTCTCCACGTCACTCTAGGGCACTCTACGGCTTTCGGCTTTACCTCGAACCTAGACGACAGGAGCCCCACGGCATTAAAATTGCAAGGCCCATTGCGCGTGGGTGAGCGGTGTGTGTGTGTGTGTGTGTGTGTGTGTGTGTGTGTGTGTGTGTGTGTGTGTGTGTGTGTGTGTGTGTGTGTGTGTGTGTGTGTGTGTGTGTGGTAGGTAGGTAAATTTCTCCACACACACAAAGTGGTGGGGCAAGGGGGGGCGACCCTCGCATCTCCACACCCAGACACGGGCAGGAGCCCCGCGGCATTCAAAGTGCAAGCACTGGCCCGGTGCACGTGGGTGAGCAGCCTGCCCCTCCCTCCCGACAAACCAACTCCCGCACACACACAATCGCACTCTGGCCTCGCAAAGTCAGTTGTCGGAGGAGGTGAGAGTCGAGCTGTCTCGGCCTCTGCGAGTGGAGTCGGGACACACGGGCGAGCCGAGGACGATAGAGAGACCGCGGGGGCGGGCGCGATTCCTCGACCGAAGAGAGCTGGCCCCGCCTCCCGGGGAGGTGCGGCGTGGCGATCCAATGCCGCCGCCCTCGACCGGGGAAACCCCGGCCGGGCCGTCGACACTCTCGGAGCCGGTGGAGCCGGGAGAGGCTGGCGAAGACGAGGGGCGGCAGCGGAGAAAGCGACACCAACAACGAGGGAAACGACCACAGCGGCCGTCGTATGACGCTCGGCAAGCGAGCAAGAGAGCGAATCGGGGAGAACCGGAGCCCCGGGAGGTCGGAAGGTGGAGCTCCGAGACCGGGGACTAAGCGAGTGTCCGTGTTCGGGCGTGGTGTACAGTGTAATGTCGAATAGCTCCGAGTAGAGGGGGCGTCCTGCAGTTAAGGGGAAACCCGGTACGCGGGTCCAACCCTCGGAGAACCGTGTTTACTTTACGGCCCTTTCCCTCGCTGCGGCTAGTGCCATTTCACTGTGGCACGGCTCGCGTTACAAAACCTTGATTTGACCATTTGCGCACAAAGGTACATGTCGGTGCCTTCCAGAGGCAGCTGCGACCCCGCCGAGTAGACGGTAACACACAGCAGGTGGCGCGGTGTGTTACCGTTCACTCAGCGGGGTCGTAGCTGCCTCTGCGCGTCCTGGGGATGTACCTTTGTCGCGCGCCAGAGACGACTCGACGCCGCTGAGATCGGAGATCAAGCTCTGACAGGTCGCACGTCGCTCCTTTGACGCCGACGTGACTCCCCCGTGCAGATCACATCAGGACACGGTCTCGACACGCTCGGTACGACGCCTGCGACCCGTCTTGGGTCAGGTGGCACGACGCTCATCGCGCCTACCAGCGCTGCCGTGCAGGCTGCCACGACGAGGTCGAGCACGCTTCTATACGCTCGCCCAGCCTTCCTTTCCATCCCATTAGGTAGCCTGGGAACGGTGGCGGTCAGAGGCAAAGCCTGCGAGGGGTGGTGGAACCACATGTCACGGCTACTGCCGGCTCGACCCCACGATAGCCTCCGGAGGCTGACTTTGCGGCACCATCATCGGACGATGTCGACGAGTTGGGTCGCTCTCGCGGTAGCCAGATGACCTCCCATACTAGTATCATCGGCCATGGCCGCAGGAAGCGCGGGGGAGGGCGCTGGGAGCAACACAGAGCTCCGTTGGACGCGTTTTCAAGATTAGCGTGTCAGAGTGAAATGGCACTAGCCAATAAGTGTTAAGTCGCTTTTTGGCAAGTTTTGGGAATACGGTGTGCAATACAAAGGCTAGTTCCATTTCACAGCCTTGTTATTGAGAAGAAAATACGTCCTATGGCGCTGTGCGCTGGTCTGTGAGAGGTTGAGAGGTGCGTTCACTGTGGCACAGCCCGCGTTACACAATCTTGATTTTGGTCATTGCGCCATTTGGTACCTCTCGGTGCCTTCCAGAGGCAGCTGCGACCCCGCCAAGTGGACGTCGGCATCAAACAGGCGACGCGCAGCTTGTCCGTCCACTCTCTCCGGTCGCAGCTGCCTCTGCGCGTCATGGAGATGTACCAAATTGTCGCCGCCGGAGACGACTCGACGCCGCTGAGACTGGAGATCAAGCTCTGACAAGTCGCACGTCGCTCCTTTGACGCCGACGTGGCTCACCCGTGCAGAGCGCATCAGGACACGGTCTCGACGCGCTCGGTACGACGCCTGCGACCCGTCTCGGGTCAGGTGGCACGACGCTCACTCATCGCGCCTGCCAGCGCTGCCGTGCAGGTTGCCACACGACGAGGTCGAGCACGCTTCTATACGCTCGCCCAGCCTTCCTTTCCATCCCATTAGGCAGCCTGGGAACGGTGGCGGTCAGAGGCAAAGCCTGCGAGGGGCGGTGGAACCACATGTCACGGCCACCGCCGGCTCGACGCCACGATAGCCTCCGGAGGCTGACTTTGAGGCACAATCATCGGACGATGTCGACGAGTTGGGTCGCTATCGCGGTAGCCAGATAAACTCTCATACTAGCATCATCGGCCATGGCCGCAGGGAGCGCGGGGGAGGGCGCTGGGAGCAACACGGAGCTCCTTTGGACGTTTTCTTTGGACGTTTTCAAGATTAGCGTGTCAGAGTGAATTGGAACTAGCCAAACGATGAGCGACGTGCTGCGGCATTGTACAGCGCCATCTAGTCACGCTTCTCAAAGCTGCTATTCGCTGAGAGACATCCACGCACATGCGCTCCCGCTCTCGCTCCCCTCCTCTTGGGTCGGACGTCGGCGGGGCAGGCCTCGCACGGGCGCGGCGCGAAAAACGCGCGAGCAGTCGCCAGACCGCGGCGCGGGCCGTAACGAGGACGCCAAGGAGTGAGTTTTTGTCGGTGGGCTCGCCAGCTCGACCACCTCCGAGGACGTCAAGAAGTGAGTTTCCCACGACTAGCACGCAGAGACCAACCGACACCACCAACGCCAACGCCGCCGCCACCACCACTACCACCACCCCAGGGCCTTTGCCAAGTGCGGCAGAGTCACCGACTGCTACCTACCGACCGACCGCGAGACGGGCGATGCGCGCGGCTTCGCCTTTGTCACCTTTGAAGTCATGAGCGAGGCAGAGGAGGCGATCGCGAAGATGGACGGCGCCGAGCTTGACGGGCGGATGCTCAAGGCGGTGCAAGCGCCAGATCGCACACGTCACATCGCGGACAGGTCAACAAGCCACAAACGCGCAAAGAAGAAGGCGGCGGCGGCGGCGGCGGCGGCGGTGGGGGGGGACACCGCGGAGGGGGAGGATACCACGGTGGCGGCGGCGGCGGATACCGCCCCCGCGGCGGCGGCAGCTCGAACTCAACTGCTGCATCACGCCAGGCGGCCATCCAGTACGACCGCCTCACAGGTGAGAAGATCGTGCAGACGTCGTCCCGCCGCTAGGTTTGGTAGGACCCCGGGCGGCAAGGCGGAGCTACGTCAGTACATAGGGTGGCGCAAATAGCGACCATCCACGGTGGAACTGGCAGCACTCTCGAGAAATTTCCGACACGCGACTGTGAGCTAACTCTGCTCACACCCTCGCAGCGCCTGAGTGCTGAGAGCACCCAGTACACGTCTACTTACGAGCAGACATGATAGCCAAAGCATCCCTCGGGCTGTTGTTTCGTCCTCGCGAGAGACACAAAATATTTAATATCAATATACAACGAGCTCAATCGATGTTTTTATGCTGTGGCCTGTGGGCGTGTCCGTGGCCCTTGTCATTAATTATAAGGGCTCCAGGCCCCAAATCGCAAAGGCAAACATGATGTGTGAGTGTTAGAGCTGTTAATTATATGTCAACGGCCTTGTACGGCTTTACCCTGCAATATGTGGTTTGTGGAGTTTTGCGGGGAGTGCGGTGCGCTGAGCCCTTGTCTCACAGCCTGACAGCAAACCCCGGACAGCGCTTGACAGTGCCCGACAGCCTGACAGCGCTGACAGCACTTTCTCTGACAATCTGACAGCATGTATCTGACAGCCTGACAGCAGAACCTGACAGGCGAGGCGACCCGTCGCTGTCAGGCCCTAACGTGACAGCCTGACAGCTGCCTGACAGCCCGACAGCACACAGTGGCCTGACAGCAGCGCTGACAGCCCGACAGCAGCACAGACCGTACACAGACCCCGTAGAGCCTCTTTCTTGTGCCCCATGAGGGTATAACAAAATTACATGCAAAGACATGCACATGCACATGCACATGTGCATGCACATGTGCACATGTGCATGTGAGTGTGGTCCATGCAGTCATGGGATGGTCATGGGTCTCTCTCTCAACCCTCCCGCCCCACCTCTGCGGACCTCTCTCTAGCACCGGCGGCTGTGCTACTACAAATGAAGCTACCAGCTAGCCTTCTGGGGCCCTTCAGTCATATGCCTACGGCGTCTGGGTGGGGGTGGCCACCGCCGTCTGTGCCGCCGCCGCCGCCTGCGCCTGCGCCGCCATCTGCGCTCCCCAGGCGGCCGCCGCCGCCGGCGTGATCACGCCGTGTAGGAGGAGAGACTGAGAGTATGTGTAGTAGAGTCCTGCTGGTCTCCTCTTGATAGTGTCATAAGTGTGGCTGGTGTGTGTCAGAGCCTGACAGCACCCCGACAGCACCACCTGACAGCACCTGACAGCAACAGCCCAACGTCTGACAGCAGCAGCAGCCTGACAGCTCTGACAGCTCCGACAGCGTCTGACAGCAACACCCGACAGCTCCGACAGCACCCGACAGCTACAGATCACCTCGCCTGTCAGACACGCACCCGACAGCACCTGACAGCACTGACAGCACCTGACAGCTGGTCTGACAGAGGCACCTGACAGTGCCTGACAGCTGCCCGACAGACCGACAGATCATCTGACAGCACCTGACAGCCTGACAGCCAGGGCTCAGGCGGTGCGCTTCGGCGCCACCTCTAGCTCTACCGTCGACTCCTGGCGCCTCTCGGTCGGCCACTTGTTGACTGCCAATTGCCAAAATGTCAGGTCACAGGTGCTGTCCGCAGAGCGCAGTCCGGGCGGTGTGTTTACCCAGCACTCTTTACTCGGATACTGTCGTCCCCACACGCCCCAGGCTGTCAACGTGTCACAGGCCAGGGCTCGGATGACTGCAATGTGCATAAAACCTTACACTCTCGTCGGATAAAATCGTGAGTGAGCTGCTGCTCCCGGGCGCGCGTCCGGCCAGGTGTCGGCGCTGCCTGTCCGCCGGATCCTGCTCACAGGAAATGTGCCTCGTCAGAGTAGCACGCGGTTCCAAAGTGGTGCAAGGCGTCGTCGAAGTAGGCGAGCTGCGGTGCCTCGTCCCCCGGGAGGGCCAGGAGGCAAGCGTGGAAACGGCCCGTGTCGAGGTGGCGGTGGGGTCCAACTTGTGCCTGCAGCGAGCGAGGCGAGGCAAGAAGGGCTGTTGTGGGGGGGCGCCCGACAGGACCTGCACCAGACACGACCACGTCGCACTCCGTCCCCCTTGCTGCATGGCATGGCATGCAGCGGCGAGAGATGTGGCCCCCCGGGTGTATCGTCTCACCATGCGATCGACGAGCTGCAGCAGGACGGAGGCCTTGGCCGGGGACAAGAAGCTGGCGACGGCGAGGAGGAGATCCACGAGCGAGAACTCCCCCTGGCGCGCGAGCGCCTAGAGGCCAGGCGCAGGGAGGGCGGTGCGGCGGTGCGGCGCCGGCGGGGGCAAGCCTCTGCGAACGTTGCAGAACCTCGGCGGCATCGCGGCAGGTTGAGCGCTTGGCTCCAACGGCCGCCTGGGCGTGCGCCGCCTCCGCGTAGCGTTGCGCCTGCAGGAGACATCTCTGGAGTGGTGGCCGGCGGCGGGAAGGAGGGAGGGCTGGGGTTGGCGTTGGCTCCTCCTCTTTGTTCTCGCACAGGGTCGCCATGTAGTGTGTGACGCTCCGCCCGTTGCGAGGGGTTCGAGCATGAGGTGGTTCATGAAGCACGCGCCATTCCGCTTGTAGTTGACGACCTCAATGCTGAGCCGCTGAGAGGTTGCGACGGCCGATGCGATGGCCTATGCGACACGGCGGGGACTCGGAGTGAAGGCAGTTGGCAGGCGGTGGGAGTGCGGATCATTGAGGTCGCTTGTAATCCGCTTTTCGCTCTCTACACACACAACACACAAGCACCGCCACTTCGTGGTCAGCCGTCTCAGTCAGCCGTCTCAGCTGTCTCTCCGTTTCTAGAGTGGGAGTGTCGTGCAGGTGTCGTGCGAGGGAGTGTTGTTGTAAAATTCTAGAGTGGGGCCGGCACTCTGTTGAGCACTTGTGAGCACAGGAATAGGGTCCACAACTCCTGACCCGCCGCGCGCCGGCCGCCGTGCCAACTTTGACGTTATTAACCAAAATCGGCGCCGCCCGCGCGCTTCTTTATGGGGGGCCGTACCATCTGAAATGCACCACATCGAGCACTTTGGATTTCGCTATTCTCCACCTTCTACTCAGGGTCGATTCCACATGGTACGGGGCCCTCGATCGTCTGGGGGGGGGGGGGGGGTCATATCTCATAACAAACACGGTGCAGGAATATCGAGGTGCACGCCGACGAAGTAGTGTCGCCCCCCCCTCCTCCCTCCATCATCTCACTGGGTCTGGGAGACGTCGCTCGTCGGCGGTGGTGGCGGTGGGGACCGATCGAGCCAGCACGAGAGGAGCTTATTCAGCACGAACCACGCAAACGCAGCTCGCAGGAGACCGAAAATGCTATGCGGCGACGTTCCGTGGGTATTCGCGTTATTCCTTTATTCGACACACGCCCAAAAAAGAAAAAGCCGCAACCCGCGCGCGCAAGCGCCAGCCGTGCTGTCCGTGCCCCACCACCTCGTCTCCTCGTGTGTGTGGAGAAGTATACTTTACCTTACCTTACCTGCTGTCCGTGAGCCGTCTCAACTTCAGCTGTGCGCCTCCCTCGAGAACGCGGTCTCGCGGAATAATTAAGTGTCTCACGTGCGCTGCTGACTCACAACCTCGAAGAAGTCCGATGGGCCCTTGAGCTCGGTGAGCCACTCCCTCTCGATCTTGGTGGCGGAGAGCACGTACTCCTTCTCCGCCGTGAAGGCCGTCTCGTGGAAGACGATCCACTCGGGCGGCGCCCGCCAGAGGGCCGAGTTGGGGTTGAGGGAGAGGGCGGCGCCGGTGTGGGTCGCCGCGTACTCGCCCCCCGTGACGACCTGCGCGGCCGACACGAAGTAGCCGCGCACGATCGCGCGCCGCACGCCGTCGGTGCCGGTCCTACAATGACAAGACACCAGCCTCGGGGCGGGGAGGCGGTGTTGTGCAGAGTCTTCAGAGCGATGAGTGACTCCGAGGGGCACGAGTACAGTGAATGCGGCTGAATGCCGTCGAATAGCGCGGAATCTGTGTCCTCTCGAGCGCTGGCTGGAAGACAAGAGTACGGATTCCGCTTCTAGGCCGCCGCTCGTCCCACCGAGGTCTGGCCGCTCCGCCGCGCTGCAAGATGCGACTCCCAGCCTCGCGAGCTGGCGCAGCAGCTGCGCCTAATTAAGAACGAATGAACTATTAGTTAGCCTCGCGAGCTGGCGCAGCAGCTGCGACTAATCTCGGGCGAGCTCGGGGCGATGTCCGGGTGCTCTCCCCAAGCAAGGCGGGCTCTCGAGCGGCGGGGCGGCGCCTTGACATGCGAGCACCGTTCGAGCACCCGCTCGTTGAGCCGGTGCCTGCGGCACCAGCTGCCCGCCCGCGCCGACCCGTGCCGCTTGAGCTGCCGCAGAAACCGGCGGTGCACGTTGAGGAGCGTCACCGAGTCGCCCTCGTACACGGCAAAGGGCGCGCGCGCGGCCTCGAGCTCCTTGGCGCGCGAGACAGTGAAGACGGACTGGACCGAGAGGAGGGCGGCGACGGCTGCAGCCTCCTCCACGCACGCCTCCTCCTCTGCAGCGAGGAGCATCGCCGCCAGCTGGGGCTCGAGAGGTAGCCGCGCCATGCGGTCGCCGATGGGCTGGGTCAGCTCCCCGGCCTCGGTGAGGGCGCCGAGGGCGAACAGGAGCTCGAGGGCGCGCGAGAGCGACTCTGGCGGCGGCGGCGAGAGGAAGTCGAACCGGAGCACGTTTTGGATGCCAAGCGCCTTGAGCTGCAGCGTGACCGCCGCCAGCGAGCATCGCTGCATCTCTGGCGGGTTGTGGGCGGGCAAGCCGTGGTAGGACGCCTCCGTCATCAGCACGTAGCACGCGCCGGGCCGGACCCGTCCTAAGGTAAGGTAAGGTAAGGTAAGGTAAGGTAAGGTAAGGTAAGGTAAGGTAAGGTAAGGTCAGGTCAGGTCAGGTCAGGTCAGGTCAGGTCAGGTCAGGTCAGGTCAGGTCTCAGGTCAGCCTCACCACACACACGAGGTGGTGGTGGGAAAAGGGCCCGGCTAGACCCTCGCGACTCCACGTCTAGACGACAGGAGCCCCACGGCATTGAAAGTGCAAGGCCCGGTGCGCGTGGGTGAGCGGTGTGTGTGTGTGTGCCCCGGCCTGCCCGCCCCGCCCGCTGGCGCGCGTTGGCGCGCGACTCGGGCACGACGACGAGGGCCTCGTGCAGAGTGCTCGGGTTCTGCTGCCGCTGCTTTGTCCAGCCGCAGTCCACGACAAAGACCACGCCGTCGATGGTGACGGAAGTCTCGGCGATGGAGGTCGCGACGATCACCTTGCGCGCCCCCGGCGGCGGCGGCGCGAAGGCGCGCATCTGCGCGGCGTGGCTGAGGGAGCCGTAGAGCGGTAGGGCGAGGAGCCGCCTGCGAGGCCGTTCCGCGAGCGCGCGGTCGGTGAGGAGCGAGACGGCGGTGTCGACCTCCTGCTGCCCCGTGAGGAAGAGGAGGACGTCGCCCTCTTCGGGAGAGACATGCAGCCGCCACGCACACTCGACGGCATGCGAGAGGTAGTCGCTGACCGGAGCCTCGGCAAAGTGCATCGCAACCTCGTGCACGCCCGAGCCGCGCAGCGAGACGATGCCGGCGGTACCGCCGCCGCCGCCGCCGCCGCCGCCGCCGCCGCCGCCGCCGCCGCCGCCGCCGCTACTGCGGAGCTCGAAGAACTCTTTGAAGCGGAGAGCGTCGACGGTGGCGGACGCGACGATGAGGCGGAGGTCGTCTCGCGCGTGGAGAAGCTTCTTGAGCAGCCCGAGCAGCACGTCCGTGGTCAGCGAGCGCTCGTGCGCCTCGTCCACCATCAAGACGGAGTAGCGAGAGAGCAGCGGGTCGCTCATGAACTCGGTCAGCAGCAGCCCGTCCGTCATGAACTTGAGCCGCGTGGCCTCGCGCGAGCAGCAGTCGTCGAAGCGGACCGCATACCCGACCGTGCCTCCGAGCGCCTCCCCCATCTCCTCGGCGACGCGCTGTGCGACCGAGACCGCCGCGACGCGACGGGGCTGAGTGCAGCCGACGACGCGCCCACCGGCCGTCCAACCCGCCTCGTGCAGGTACTGCGGGATCTGCGTCGTCTTGCCGCACCCGGTGTGGCCGACGACGACGGTCGTCCGGTACCGCTCCACCATGTACAGCAGCTCGCGCCGGTTGGCAAAGATGGGCAGCCGCAGCCGCTGCTGCGCGAGGCTGAGCCGCTCATTCGGATTCCACGAGCCGACGGCGGTGGCCTCCTCGTCGCCGGCGCGGTCGCGGTCCACAAAGCTCGATGCCGCAGCCGCGGGCCGCGCGGCGTTTGGTCTCCAGAAGAGGTGGGCGTTGCTCATGCCCCCGGGCCCCGAAACCTCGAGACCGCGCACCGCGTGGTGTATTTCACACCTCTCGTTTCCTCTCTTTCCATGAGAAATCTCACAATTTTTGAGAATCGCCTCACATATATATTTTCAATGCAGTATGTGGCTCTTACGTACATTCCCTAAGGAGGACTCTGCTGACAGGGTTTGCGATGAGGAGCGACCCGATTTTCCTGCTTAGCGCAACAAATCCCTCACATTTCTCATGTCAGATTACCTGGTCGACCAAATTTCTCGTCCAGATCACCCGCCACCCGGCCAAACGGGGTCGCAGCTGCCTCTGGAAGGCACCGAGAGGTACCAAATGGCGCAAATGGTCAAATCAAGGTTTTGTAACGCGATCTGTGCCACAGTGAAATGGCACTAGCCACTAGCCAGAGCTGCACACCACGGGGATCACCGGTGTCCGGTGTGCCAATTCAAGAAATCGCGCAGGCGCCACCCCCATTAATTTTTGGGGCTCTGAGCCGACAAAAACAAAACTACCGCTCGCTGCTCGCATGCTGCGACCGAGCGCGGCCGCGGGGCGTGCTGCTCTGGGGATTTGAGGCGCTCAGCCGAGGCGAGCCTGATTTTCGCAGCGTTCGGCTGTGGGGGGACTGAGCCTATTGTCCGCTGTTGGCTGAGGTGGTACCCTCGAGCCTCCTAGCATCGGCTGCCGGCTCCTCCGGCTCCACCTCTGCCGCCTGCGCGCTCACCGCGTCCCAATACGCCGCACCATAATCGAACGTCAGCTCCTCGCCCGGCTCGATGGGCCGCGCCGCGTAGAAGAACATGCGCCCACGCTGCCCGCCAAAGCGCTGCTTGCGCTTGCGCACGTTGCACTCGCCCTCGGGGAGGCTGTTCATCCACCGCGCGATGCCGGATCGAGCCGGGTCCGCCGCGTCAGTGTAGATTGGCTCGCCGAGCAGCGCTAGCGTGTCCACCACGGCGACGTACCTGAGCAGGGGAGCGCAGCTGCGTTTGGTGCGCGCGCTTGTGGCGTGCTTTCGATGTGTCGATCCGCACCTTCCCTCGCCCGAGCGGTAACGCTCAAAGTATTCCTCCTCGGAGAGCCGCTCACCGGCGTACTCGAAGAGGTACTCGCCTTCGCGGACGGGCGACGCTGCAAAGAGGCCCTTCCCGGCGAAAGGAATGAGCGAGTCCTGCACCACGAACCGCGAGTCCGAGAGGGGCGGCCGCGCCTCGTTGTGGGACCACGTCACCGCGGCGGCGGCGGTCAGGCCCACGCCGGCGGCGGCGGCGGCGGCAACGGGGCTGATCGCGCCGTCGGCAATCCCCAGTGCGAATGATGTGGTGACGAGGCCAGCGCCGAGGCCTACGCCGGTGGTGCGCACCCGGCGGTAGCGGAGCAGCTCCTCCCTGATCTGGTTGGGAGGGGAGGCACAGGCCAGAGAGGCCGCCGCGGTGAGGACATTCATGCAACAAGGCCCGACAGTAAGTAACAAATATACAGTGTCGAGCTTCACAGATTCTGGCCTGTGTCTGAGAGCTGGTCTCGGGCAAAATCTGAGGCAGAATCGAGGAAACCGGCCAAATACCGGGTATTTTCCAGGTATACCCGGGGTTTTCAGCACCGACCACCCCCCCCCCCCCCTCCCCCCCCCGCACAAGCACAGCCAGTCGAAGAACATCGCACAATAGGTTTTCTTTCTTTTTTTGTGCCAACAATCAATCGATCAAACAATCCCTTGAAGCAAAGGTAGGGTGCCCACAGGGCCCAAAAAAAGAAAGAAAAAATAAATGGCCGAACCTCGCTCGCAGCACTTCGTGTTGGAGAGTCGAGAAATTGAGAGTGTGACTAGGAGGGTTGGCCTTTATACATTATTCTTCCGATTCTATATTCTTTTTTCGAAGCGATTTTCAGCGATTTTCCAGCGGGAATATAAAGAATATTTGAGAATATAGGCCCGATTTGGAGCTGTATTCTTGGCATATTCGAGAATATAGACCCTGTTTGGGACAAACAAGAATACGGAAAGAATACGGAAAAAGAATATAGATAGTACTGGGCGAGAAAAACGTATAAAGGCCAATAAGGAGGGTGTGCGACGGTGTATCATTCACTTTATGCCACCGTTGCATATCCGGTCTCGAGTTCGAATCCCGCAGTTCGACTCGGCGCAAAAAACCCAGACGGGCGTTGTCACTGGTTCGAAACCCACCTTAGCGTTCACCTGCTATCCGCCGGTACCCAAACCGGATGCATCTCCGCACGACCCAGGAATGCAGTTTTGCGACGGTGTATCATTCACTTTATGCCACCGTTGCATATCCGGATATGCAAGCGGTGGCATAAAGTGAATGATAGACCGCCGCAAAACTGCATTCGCG
>NW_005198837.1:49940-55291 GCF_000372725.1 Emiliania huxleyi CCMP1516
CAGGGTGGGACGCTGGGGATTCTCAAAGGTATACCCTTGGAATGGCCGGATCCAGCCTTGAAAGTACGAGATCGCGCGCGCTTCGCGCGCTGCACCGCCTGTTCTCCGCGGCTGAGTGACGACGCGTGCCGTGTGCCAGCAGAGTTGGGCGCGCGCGGCGCGACGGCGCCCGCGAGGGAAGGCGCGGGTGCAGCGGCCACCGGCGGTCGTACCGCTCGCCGGCCAGCGCAGCAGCGGCCAGCGCAGCGGCCGCCGGCGCAGCAGCCAGAGCAGCCGGTGCGCGCCTTGCGAGGCGAGTACTGCCGCCCGGCAGCGGCCTTGAGGCGGCCGGGCGGCAGTACTCGTTCGAATTTTGCGAGCCGTGCGTGAGACGGTTACACAAGGACGGTCAGGCTACGGAGTACGGTCAGGAAGTAGGTTTGAGTTCACACTCTCCAACACTCCCCCATTGTCTCCGCAGTCTTCATGAATGAGGATGCGGCAGACAACAACAGCGAGCCTGTACAACAGCAGACTGAGTGTGAATGTGTCTGAGCGTAGGTATGCCGGTTACCCGCCGGCGTCTCGCGCGGCTGGCTAAGCGTCCAACCTTGCGTCTTCGCGAAGGATGGTCTTGCTTGTTGGCAAGACTTGCGCGCTAAGATGAAGGGGTCAAAGCGCGGCCCCGAGTGGGCGGAGAGAGAGAATAGGGGAGATAATGAACAGGAGCTCGTTGTGGAGCTCGGTCATGGCGCGCCGCGAGCTGCAATCCGGGCTGAGCGTCGCGGGGCGGCGGCTTGAGCGGGCGCGGCAGGCGCTGCGGGCGCGGGAGCGGCAGCGGGGGCGCCCCCTTGCGGCGCGGCGATTGGGCCGTTGGGAGGCCTCGCCGCGTTGACGCGGATGAGCGCATCAGGGACGTGAGGACGATCTTCAATGCCCCGAACGTTGATGTTGCGCCACGGGCCGCCGACGTCGGAGATGGCAGGCTCAGTCTCAGACGTCCAGACGGCAGAGACGCTCGTAGAGGCGCATTGGACTTCTTGCCAGAGGCGTTGGACAGCGGGACGGGCTAGCGCGAGGCGTCGGGCCGAAGCCCGTCAGGCACTCTCTCCCTAACCCTAGCCTTCTCCCGAACCCTAGTGTGTTTTGTTGCCTCCGTGCTTTCACACTCGTCTTGTCGTGTCCGTCCACTGTGATTGCGGCCGTCCACGACTACGTCGTCTCTAGAGAACGTATCAACCCCCTTCTGGTGCCGTCCGCGCCCCCGCGGGGCACGGCCGGACGCGAGGAGGCGAGACGAGGAAGAGACAGCACAATGAGGTAGAGTGGCATTGCCACGTCGAACAGATGCCCAACACTCCCCCACGACGTGATAATCGCCACACAAGGCAGAGAGGGCGTGTCGATCGTCGCGTGTTCATCGCGTACAGCTCCGGTCGTGTCGAGCGGCGACGTCGGAAGTAGCGGCGGCGAAAGGCAGGGTCCACCTTCGGTGCGAGATCTTTGCGGTAACTGCCGTTGCAGCAGCCCGAGAGCTGGTAGCGGAGGCAGCAGCTGCGATGGTGGTCCGTAGGCGAGGAGAACGGGCCGGTAAGGAGAAGCAAGAGGGGATACTCGTGTCCACACAGCCGCAGTGCTGGCGGAGATGCGCTCTGTCGCAGAAGATCCGCAAGCACCCAAGTTGATGTTGCGGTTGTACTCATTCTGCTCAGCCTCCGTGCCGAGCAGTTGGTGGCCGCTGTGCCACCGTGCGCCGAGCCTCTGTGCCCAGCCAATCACCACGGCTCGCGCATATGCCCATGGTGCCAGCCAACGTATCGAGCGTAAGCCGGAAATGCTGTGCGGCAACACATCTCGCTTGTGTGCCGCACCAGCTCTCATGTCGGCCTCAGTGCCGCACTGCTCACTCCGTGCACTCACCGGTCGGTACCAACCATGTCAGGAGACAGACGGAACACGGAGGAGCTGTATAGGTCACTAGACACCCACACCATCGCTACATCACCACAGCCACCAAGTCGGATACAAGTTGATGACGAAGTGCGACAAACCAAACATGAGCACTCTCCAACAAGATGTTTGACGCGTCGCCACATTCACAGCCTTGTTATTGAGAAGAAAATACCTCCTATGGCGCTGTGCGCTGGCCTGTGAGAGGTTGAGGTGCGAGCCCTGGAGGCCCTGGGGATGGGGGGGGACTACCCGCGGGCTTAGAAGGCCCGCGCGCAGGGGGGTGGGGCATTGAGACCGGTCATGAATGAGTGCGCGACACGCATTCACACGAAAACACGACCCCGGCGCCAAGCTCCCCGACCACAAACTCAGACAGACCCTCACCGCTTTTCCCGGCCTTGCACACGACGTCGGACACGACTGCCGTACCCGCTCTCCGCACCCGTCGACACACACACATATGCGCGTGATCCTCCTCCTCTTCTTCGCCGGCCCCGCCTCAGCGGCGCGTGCGGTCACGGTCCCCGCTCCGCTACAGCGGCCACTCGACTGTGTGCGCTCGCTGCTCGACCGGCTGCCACGGCCGCGCGATGGCTCCTGGCCCGCGACCGGCTCGACGCGGCCGCCACCGCGCGGGCCTGCAGACATTGAGCGCTTTGTCGGCGAGGCGACTGAGGAGGAGGGGTGGGCGCCGGTCGTCAGCCGCGATGGCTTTCAGGTGAGCCGTCGCAACCTGAGGGGCAGCCGGCACGTGTACGTGCGGGGGCAGGGCGTGTTTGGCGCTCCGCCGGAGGCCGTGATCGGCCTCTTCGAGACCTCGGACGCGGCACTCATCCGCCGCTACAATCCGCTGTACGACTCGGGGTGGGACCTCGAGCGGTACGACTCGCGCACGAAGGCGGCGTACGCCAAGGTGAGGGCCGCTTGCCCCGGGGTGCGGCCGCGCGACACGGTCTCGCTCATCTCGCGGCGCGACGTCGGCGGGGGCGCGTGGGGCTGCGGCGGCACCGTCTTTTTCCAGGAAGCCACGACCCACCCCGCCGCGCCACCGCTGCGCGGCGTCGTGCGCGCCAAGATACTGCGCGGGATGTTCCTCGTGCAGCCGGTGCCGGGCTGCCCGCGCCAGACGAGGTTCACCTTTACGCAGCAGTGCGACGCCGGCGGGGTGATCCCGTCCTGGCTGATGAACCGGCTGATCGTCTCGGAATCGATCCACTTCTTGCAACGGCTCGACCGGACCGCGCAGGGCCGGTAGCCACGAGCGTGGGCCGCCCGTGGCATGTTTGAACGCGCATACACATGTTAGACTAGAGTCTCAAAGCCAAGAATAAAAAACCCGCTGCCGCCACCACGACACTTCACACTAGAGGGACACAGCTCACACCGCCGAGAGACTTGTCACCTGCGATTAAATCTCCCCTGCACACCGCCTCGTCTGAGCGACAGCCATATATGTCGTGTCCATCCCTGAACTCTGCGCAACGCGCTTCACATCTGCTTTTTCATGAGCTTGGATGGCGCGCGAGGCCGCCGCTTGGCTATCATCCCGCTGCCCTTCAACCGCGGCCAGGTCGATATCGCTCTTACCCACTTTGCGCTTCGAATTGAAATAATACACACTTGATCAGGCACATGGCATATGCCTTGACATGCGCATGCGGGTACAACAAACATGTGCATGCACATGACCTGTGCGTGCACATGTGCATGTGCATGCACACAAACGATCGCCGAGCGCGAGCTCGAGCGCGCGGCGAACCTAGATCCTATTGCCAGGCCGGATTTTCCCGCCTTCCTCTCCTCTTTTGGATTTTTTTCTTTTTCTACGATCTAAGATGCTCGATTTTGCTTTCAAGTCAGCAGCAGCAGCAGCAGCAGCAGCAGCAGCAGCAGCAGCAGCAGCAGCAGCAGCAGCTTTGCCACAACAAACCTACTGTCGCGGCCTAAAGTGTGTGCAAGTTAGTCAGATCACGATCCCGGCGTGAACACGACTAACTGACGGATCCGCTCCTGACAGTCGCACGCACCGCACACTGCGGCGCGTGCGACTGTCTTTGTTTGAAGTAAAAAGTCGAACCAGAGCGGCGTCGGCGTTGATCTGAGTTTCCTCCCACGGACCGGCCGTGCGGCACCGCTCCGGGAAGCACGCCGGCGAAACACCATCAAGCTGCTGTACAGTCTCGGCACCTCCCCTGGCTTAGCTAGAGTGAGACTAGGAGTGAGAGATATTGTGCACATGGTCTATCTCTACGCTACAATATACTCACTGACACTTCACCTCCCAGAGCTCGTTCTGGTCCGCCACGGCCATCCTCGGCCTCCGGAGGGCCCCCGGCCGCGGCGCGGTGCGGCGGCGTCACAAATCCAAACGCAGAGCACCGGGACGCGGTCGGGCGATCTGAGGCCCAACTAGGCGTATGCATTGCCCATCCAGGGCTATCACCTGGACCTATCAACAGGCGCCTGCGGCGCCGTGCTCAGGAGCTGCTGCTCCAACCTGTTCACATAAACGCACAACCCCGGGCCCGAAATCGCACAGTGACAGTCAGACATGCAACACGGGGTCCCAGGGAAGGCAAGCAAAAACCTTATCGCGCGCGCAACCTGTTCACAGCCTTGTTATTGAGAAGAAAATACGTCCTACTCGAGTATGGCGCTGTGCGCTGGTCTGAAGAAGAGAAGACACATTTCTTGTTGGCTTCTAAAAATCTCTCTCTCTGGTCTGTGAGAGGTTGAGGTGCGAGCCCTGGAGGCCCTGGGAATTCACAGCCTTGTTATTGAGAAGGAAATAGTCCTATGGCGCTGTGCGCTGGTCTGTGAGAGGTTGAGGTGCGAGCCCTGGAGGCCCTGGGAATGGGGGGAGACTACCCGCGGGCCGTTCACAGCCTTGTTATTGAGATTCACAGAACCTCAGCAGAGAAGGCCGGTAGGGGCAACGCCGCGGCGCTCCGATGCCCTCCAAGAAGTCGAAAAAGAAGGAGCGGCGCCTCGACCCTCGCGGGTACGCCACAGCGAGCACACCCAGATCTTCGCACAAGGAGGACTGTGACGACGGTGCCCACGTTTCTGTTGGTGCGCGCCTCGCCGTGAGACCGGGCGGCTCGGTGCGGCTGGGGCTGCGCGTGCGCGCGCCTCCTGCGCTGGGCTTGGAGGATGCCGCAGGAGAGCCCACCCTTCGGCCCGAGGAGAGCCCGACCGCGCCCGTGCAAACTTTGCCGGCAGTGCCGGCACGGCTGTCACTGCCGAAAACGGAGGACTCGAGCCCTGTCCTTGAAAGGCCGCCGCCTCCCGAGGGAGCCTCGCGCCCCATCCCCATCCCACTGGCGGCGCGGCCGGTGGGGGCGCTATCTCCCGAACCGGTGCTCAGCCCCGTGCAAGTGGAGGAGGGCGCGCCTGCGCGCACCCCCCTCTCCGCCTCG
>NW_005198837.1:55809-67352 GCF_000372725.1 Emiliania huxleyi CCMP1516
AGGGGGGGGGGGGGTAGTCGGTGCTGAAAACCCCGGGTATGCCTGGAAAATACCCGGTATTTGGCCGGTTTCCTCGATTCTGCCTCAGATTTTGCCCGAGACCAGTTCTCAGACACAGCCCAGAATCTGTGAAGCTCGACACTGTATATTTGTTACTTGCTGTGGGGCCTTGTGGCATGAATGTCCTCACCGCGGCGGCCTCTCTGGCCTGTGCCTCCCCTCCCAACCAGATCAGGGAGGAGGAGGGGGGCGAGGAGGAGGAGGGGGTGCTGTGCGCGATTTGCCATGGCAACATCGCGCCGCTGGAAGTCGCGCTTGTGCAAGGATGCGACCACCCCTTCTGCTGCGGCTGCATCCTCAACTGGGCGCTGCAGAAGCCAAAGTGCCCGCTCTGCCAGGTCGGCTTCTCGCACCTGTGGATGTACAAGCAGCTGGACGGGTCGTACAACGACTATTTGCGCGAGGAGTCCCTCTCCCTGCTGCACCGCGCCGTCTGGTTCCGCAAGGTGCTCCTATTCACAGCTGCACTGTTCACAGCTCGACTATTCACAGCTGCGCCGTCTGGTTCCGCAAGGCCGTGTCGAGCGAGTACTCCCCCCAGCCGGTGGACGACGAGGACGAGTACCACGAGTTTCTGCAGTACGAGTTTAGCGGCCGGCGCGACGAGGAGGAGGAGCAGATGTACTACCTCGAGATGCAGGAGCGGGCCGCTCTCGGCAGGCAGAGACACGTCCGGGACACGTCCATGACATGTCCGAGACATGTCCCGTAGGAGCGGGCCGCGCTCGGCAGGCAGAGCCGGCGCGCCATCGGCAACCGAATGTTTGGCTCGGGCGGGGTGGTGCAAGGGGGGCGGCTCAAGGCGCGACCGCTGCCCGTCACCCCTAAGTTTACCTCCAAGAAAGGCGCGCCCCTCGAGAGGGCGGCGGCGCTGCATCGGCGCGCAAGGACTCACCCGCGGTCCCGGTTCCGCCATCTAGGCTTCCGCCTCGAGGGCGGCGGCGGAGAGAGCAGCGGCGGGGGCGGTAGCAGCGGGGGCGGCGGCAGCAGTGGCGGAGGCAGCAGCGGGGTCGGCGGGGGCGGCGGCCGCAGTGAGCCAGCCACACCGCGGGTTTCGCGCGCGGCGGAGGCAAAGGCGGCCAAGACTGCACAGCGCGAGGCGATGAAGGAGCGGCGACGAGAGATGGCGTGCGCAGCAACGACCCCGCGCAAGACGCCCTCTTTGTGAATCGCCCGCGCGTGCTGTGCGTGCTGTGCGTGCGCGCATCCAATGTGCAGAAGCGGAGAAAAGCTGGCAGACAGGAGCGTGTTTGCGCGAGCTGCAGCTAGCAGAGACCAGGGCGCGGTGCGACGATGGACGATCCCGCAACACGTGCCCAGTACGCGTTCCACCCCGAACGGCCGATGGTGTCACAGGCCTAGAATGTCTAATCGTGATCTGGGTGTGGCAGAGATTCGTTCACAGTGTTGCCGAAAACGGGGAAAGACAAGGTGTCCCCATCAAACGCCACGCCCCACGGCCACGCGCACGCCCACGGCGTGCGAGCCGAGCGTGCAGCGGGGCCGCCGCGTGTAGGCCTGTAGCTGTAGGGGGTAGAGAGACACGACAGCGTCCAAATCTAAAATCTGAGGATTCAGGATTGAGGGCTTGCTTCTGTGAGAACGCGGTGCGGGACACGAGGAGTCACGCGGACACCGACTCGTTGGTGACTCTGCTGGCACGCCGTTTCAGATTTTTTCTCAGCGTGAGCATCAATACCGCACGAATAATGGCGGAGAGCGCGCAGAACATCTAGTTCATAGCGCGGTGTTGTAGGAGCGGAGAAGAGAGACTGAGATGAGCGATCACGCTGCCGCTGAGCAAGAGGTTGCGCGCAGTGCCGCGTCGGCGGCGAGCGCGATCTCGCGGTCCGCGGCTGCCGTGGCGGTGCTCACGGCGGACCACCACTGCCAGCGTACGTGCGGCGCGACGCCGTCGTTCAGGGGGTGCGACGCGCTCGCCGCGCCGGCGGCGAGCGAGTAGACCGTGAAGGTGAGGCCGTGGCCACCCGGGAGGTGGACGAACGCCTGCGAGGTGCCCTTGCCGAAGGTCTGCGTGCCGAGGACGAGCGCGTTGCCCGCATGCGCGAGCGCCGCCGCGAAGATCTCGGCGGCGGACGCCGTCTGCTGGGTGACGAGGACGAGGACGGGGAGATATGGGGAGATATGGGGAGATATGGGGAGATATGGGGAGATAGCGCCTGCTGGTTGACGAGCACGATGACGGGGACCCCGCAGCCGAAGGACCCGCTGCCGAGGGCGCCCCCCGCCGTGCCGTCGGGCAAGGCAGGGCGGCCGCCACCCCGCCGGCACGAGCCGAGAGGGGAGGCGCGGTGGTACCAGCGGCGGCGGAAGGAGCGCACCTACCGCCAGTTCAATCAGCGGCTGGTGTACCATAGCGGCACGAGGGAGAGGCCTGGCGGCGGGAAGGAGCGCACTGTCCGCAGAGAGCCGCGCCGCCTCTTTTGGAGGGAGAGGACGTGGGCGCCTGTAGGAGAAGGCTCCAAAAGGTTCCTAGGAGGGAGGGAGAGGCCGTGGGCGCCTGCGCTGTGAAGACACGCAAGTCAGGGCGAGGGCGCGGTCTCGTGCGGCGCGCGTTCAGGGCGCCGCGTGAAGACATCGGCCACGTGTGCAGCGAGGTGCAGCGGAGATGTGGGGAGATATGGGGAGATATGGGGAGTACAGCGAGGCGCAGCGGAGTGGAGCTAAACGCGCGTGTTCTCTAGTGCGAGTCGGGAGACGCACAGCCTCTGCGTCCTAGAAGGTTCCTAGAAGGTTCGTAGAAGGCTCCTAGAAGGCTCCTAGAAGGCTCCTAGAAGGGTCGCCCTCTGCGTCCCGCATCTACTCGCGGTGCGGGACCTCGCGGGAGCAAGCTGCGAGCACTCGCCACCGACGCGGACAACAACCCGCCGTCGTTGTCGCGCAAGTCGAAGAGCACGGCCCGCAGGTCTAGTGGCAGGTCTAGCGCACCGGCGCCGTCGCTGCCGCTGTCACCGCCGCGCACAGGCTCGCCCGCGCCGCCTCCGCCGCTGCCGCTGCCGTCCACTCGCGCGCGCAGCTTGCGCAGCTCGCTGCAGAGCTCGGCGGCAGTGCCCGCGCCGAAATGGTGGATGCGCAGGACGGCAGCGTGCCCCCCTCCCTCGCTGCGCCCGCCCGGCTGCCCCGGGGCGGCAGAGGCGGCTGCGCGCGCAGGCAGCCGCACGGTGCGCGAGGAGACGGAGGGAGGAGGGAGCAGCGCGCACCGCAGGGAGAGGTGGATGGGGGCGCGGCAGCCCGCGCGTCGGACCAGCATCGGCACGCGCTCGTTCTCTTCCGCCTGCAGCAGCGCGTCCGCCTCCGGGCCGCCGCTCGCTGCCAAAGCCTTCCCCGCCACCTCGAGCACCTCGTCGCCGACGCGCAAGCCCGCGAGCGCTGCCGGAGAGCGCTCGGCCACGGCACTGACGATGGTGCGCACGGCCTGCGGCTGCGCCTTGCGCGGCGGCAGCCGCAGGGCGCGCCACCCGCCCTTTGCCCGGCTCTCGAGCGGTTCGTGGGTTGTGCGCACGCCGAGGTCGAGCTGGCCGTGGTAGCGGCTGCTCAAGGCCTCGGCGCGTTCGGGCGGGAGGAAGCTGGCGTGGGGATCATCCAGCTGGCTCATGACCCACTCGCACGCGTCCGTAAAACGCGCCTCTTCGCCCTCGCGTGGGGCAGCCTCGAAGCGCCGGGCCGCTGCAGCGCGCAGCAGGAGCAGGTCTGAGCGGCTGATGAAGCTAGGGCCGCCGTGCGTGCGCGAGAGCACTTCGAATAGCACGTCGAGCCGCCGCCTCTGTGGCGTGGAGGAGGAACCGGCGAGCACGACCACCAGGCTGGGCAGCATCATTGGCGTGTGCTGGCCGAACGTGCTCGCGGCCACGTGAGGCGGGTATTTAGTTTCCTTGGACGTTGATGAGACTGTGAAACGATCGCCGCAAGGGGCGTGAACGCACAAGTGCGTAATGACCGCAAGTGGTCGTGAACACCCCAAGGGGTGTGAAAGTAAATACTCCACTTATTTACAGATACCATACCAGCAAAGTACCCGAATCCAACAGCACGTGCCCAAGCGCACACCGGCCGGAGCGCCACCGGGGGGTGCCGCCCTCCCGTTCATGAGCCCAACAACACGAACGCTATCCATCCTCACCGGCCCCCATCCCCGTGGTCGGCCTCGCTCGCCGCGCCAAGCCGCGGTCCGGTCGTCCGCCCCGCGGCCAAGCCCAAGGGCGGGGAGGGGGCCACCCGCGCTCGCGCAGTGTTGAGCCAGGACTCAACATACTCGGGCTGTTGCCATCCCAAACTGTCACTCCCCTTTCTCCCGGCCGGGGTGGGGCGCGCGCGGGGGCGGCGGGTGTGAGGGATGTCTGTGAGCCCGAGAGCGATATGCCATGTCCGCCTTGCGTTTGTTTTCATACATCAAGTTCAAGTGCCTCGTTTGCGAACTCGACTTTGGAAATAACCAGAGCTCGGCGGCCCGACTTCTTCGACACTTTACGGATAAGCACCCCAACGCGACCGACGCCGAATTGGCCTCCTCGGCGCTCACCAAGTGCGTGGCGTGCGACAAACTTGCGTGCGTCATCGTCACGGGAGGCAACCAACGGAGCAACCTCTTCAATCATTACGTCAGCAACAAGAAGCAGCACCAAGGCACGGACGAGACCGTATGTGGGGTCTAGTGAGGTGTCTATGGACGCCCTCCTCATGGGCTAGCTGCCTGCGGCTAGCCCTAATCTCGCACTCACGGACAGCGACAATCAAATGGGTGAGTGTTTGCGAGCAGAGGCGCGTGGGCTAAATCAACACGGACTCAAGTTTTCTTCTTTGGCGCGACTCGAAGTTGCGGCCTTCCAGGATGAGCTCCCCGTGGGGATTCACCGCCACCAGAGCCTTAACGGCGGGCCTGGGCTCTGCGTCAAGGCTGGCCGAGCATCTGAGCGGCCTCGGCGTCCAGCGGCCGCTCATTGTGACTGACCGTGGCGTGCTCGCGGCTGGCATCCTCGACGGTGCGGCTGAGTCGTTGCGGCGGTCGCAGGTCGCCTTCGAGGTGTATGACGAGACGGTCGCCGACCCACCCGCCGATCAGGTCCATGCCGCCGCCGGCCAGGCGCGCGCGATGAGAGCTGACGGTGTGGTAGGGTTCGGCGGCGGCTCATCGATGGACATCGCCAAGTTGGTCGCACTGCTCGCCAGCCCGGGCTGCACCCAACCTCTGGACGACATGTTTGGCGTCGGCAACGTGCGGGCGGCGCGGCTTCCGCTCGTCCAGGTCCCAACCACGGCCGGCACCGGCTCAGAGGTGACCCCGATCGCAATCATCACGACAGCGCCTGGCACGAAGCAAGGGGTGGTGTCGCCCCAGCTGCTGCCTGACCTGGCGGTCCTCGATGGCGAGCTCACGGCGAGCTTGCCGCCGCACGTGGCCGCAGCGACCGGCGTCTGCCCGCCGCCCGCCCGGGCTGAGTCCAGGACATGTCCATGAAATGTCCGGACGTGTCCCACAGGCATCGACGCGATGGTGCACGCAATCGAGGTCACACAACACACACACTCACACACACACACACAGACACACACACACACACACAGAGAGAGAGAGAGAGAGAGAGAGAGAGAGAGACAGAGAGACAGAGAGACAGAGAGACAGAGGGATAGAGAGACGGAGACGGAGACAGAGAGAGAGAGAGAGAGAGAGAGAGAGAGTGAAAAAAAGAGTTGAAAAGATGCTTCGGGCTTCCCTAAAGGGCCGGAGGTCTTCCGAGAGGGGTAAGGCCAGAGGTAAGGTCATGGGAAGGGGAGGCGGATACCAGGCCAGGGCACTAACCCCCCCCCCCCCTTTGCCACCACCACCCTCGCCGCCCACCCCACTTCTCGCCGCCACCTCCATCGTATCCGCCGCCCTCGTCCCCGCCGCCCGCACCGCCCTCGCCGCCGCACGGTGGCACCTCGCCAGACGCCAGGAGGTGCGCAACAAAAGAGAGGCCACCGCACACCTCCTGCCCGCGCGCAGGTCCCGCACGGACTCTCAAACTCGCTGATGCTCCCGCACGTCCTCGACTTCAACGCGCGCTCCGAGCAGGTGCGTCTGGTGTGGCTGCACCGCCGGCTCCTACACGCTGCGCGCCGCCACCCGCACCGCGCTGACCCATCGCCTCCCGGAAGAAGGGGTTGCACTATAGCCCTCCCAGAATCGCCCGGCCGCCACCCCCTACCACCCCGCTCACCGCCTCCCACGCCGTGGTCCCGCCGCAGGCGACCAGCTTGTACGCAGAGCTCGCGCCCATTGTCTGCTCGCGCCAGCTCGGTGAGTGCGCCGCCTCGGCGGCTGTGGCGGCAGGCTCGCGAGGAGCAGCAGCGGGCGGCAAGGCAAAGAAGTCGCCACTGCCATGAGCGCGGCGCGATTGATCTAGGCGCGTTTGTGGACCACTTCGCGTGTTTACCTGCGGAGCTGGGGCTCCCCACCACTCTCCGCGAGGTTGGTGTTGCCGAGGCGGACATCGGCAGCCTCGCGGCGAACGCGATGTTGCAAACGCGACTGCTGCCGAATAACCCGCGCGAGGTGCATCTCGACGACGCGGAGAGGATCTACCGCGCCGCGCTCTGAGGTGCGGGGCGGACAGTCATTTGAGTGTGTAAAAACGGGTTTCAGCGGGTCGTGGCTCCTGGCAACTCAGCTAGCCGTCACAGGCAAGACCAAGACCCCAACTTGCCAAGAGAGAGCGGCTCGTCTGACGGAACTGACGTCTCTCTCCCGGTCATCGATCGCTCACTCACACTTGAACCCCCCGCTTGTCGTGGCGCCCGTGTGTGCGGGAGTTGGTTTGTCGGGAGGCAGGGAGGGGCAGGCTGCTCACCCACGTGCACCGGGCCAGTGCTTGCACTTTGAATGCCGTGGGGCTCCTGCCCGTGTCCGGGCGTGGAGATGCGAGGGTCGCCCCCCCTTGCCCCACCACTTTGTGTGTGTGGAGAAATCTACCTTACCTTACCTTACCTGGCGCCCGTGGGCGCCACAGCAGGAGGCCCTCTTGGCATGTCTCATGCCAACATCCACCCGAGTTCCCTCGTATTGTCCATGGATGGAAGCCCACAACAGCGTGCGGCGCTGCCGTGTCTAACTGCGGCCCGCGGTCCATTCGTGGCGTGTGCCGCCCAATTCGAAACTCAGTGAACTCTGTGTCTTGATTTGCCAACAATATACCTTCAAGTGAAAGGAGAAACACAGATGCAGATCCGTGAGTCACCGAGTTTCGCCGGCCAATGCCTGGGGGGGATCCTCAACTCCTAAACGCACGCGCCCGCTGGCCGGGTCCGCTGCCCGGTCAGGCAGCGGGAGCATGCCCGACCTTTACCAACATGCTGCCCCCATCAGTGGTGGCTGGGTCGCAGCCGCTGGGCTGGCCGGCTGCGCAGTCGCTGTCTGGTGGTTGGCTAGCACAATCCAGGCAATGCAGGCACGTTTGGAGGAGCTCACGATGACGGTAGACGAGCAGAGAGCGGCAGTGGAGAGGCTAGGGAGCAGACCGTTCGGTGGCGCCTCGCGTGATCCCCAGGGATTCGCCGCGGAGAGCTTGTCGGAGCCGCCCTTGCGCAAAGCCACCTCGCAGCCTATTGGTCAGAGCAGGGCGTTCGACAGCGGACACCGGGCACGCAGGTCTGTGTCAGCCAAGCGCCTAGGCAGCATCTCGTCCGCGAGCTTGGGCGGTTCGTCCGCGACGCTGTCAAGCGACGTGACGCGCCCGTCCATGTCCACCGTCGAGGAGGAGGAGGAGAGGCCAGAGCCAGTGCCGCTGGTCGTGATCACAGACCCGGGTCAGCGCCAGTGCTAGCCCGGCTAGCACTCCCCATACCCGCACAACTGATTGGAGTCGGAGCACACACGGCTCCCCCCCCGATGGTCCTGGTCCTGCTGCTTCAGGCCAGGATCTCGACGACGAGATGTCGATCATCATGATGCGGCACCTCCTCGACCGGGGAGACATCACTGTGCGTGGAATCATCGCGACGCTCGAGCCGGCCTTCGACCGCGCGCGACTGCTGCGTGGCATGCTCGATCTGCTTGGTATGCACGGTGTACCAGTCGGTATCGGCAGCGACGGCGGCGATATGAATGGCAATCACACCGCCCAGCCCTTCGAGGAGTCCGCCTCAACGTACATCCCCGGAGCGCTGCATGAGTCGGTACTCGACATGCAGGCGCGGAACGCCTGACACGCAGCCATGACGTAGCTGAGAAGGATCCTGGGTGCAGTCTACACGCGGCCTACACGCAGACTACACGCAACCAAGATTCAAATGCGATGCAGCGCGATGCTGAGATATGTGGGCGCCGCAAGGATGGCCCTCTGCCCTGTTGGCCTCAGCCGGCGCGCTCTGCCCTGTTGGCCTCAGCCGGCGCGGATGCTGCTCCACAAGATTTACGAGGAGGCGGACATGAAGTCGCTTGTCCTCCTCATTGTCGCCTCGAGCAAGGACGCTTCGCTCTTCTGCCGTGACAACGAGGCGCGCCACCGCTGCAGGACGAGGATGAGAGCTAGAGTGAGAGAAGAGAGAGAAACAGAGGACCTTTCGGAACTGTAGTCAGTCTTCATGTCCAAGACGAAGGAGGTGGTCATCATGGGAGGGGTTCAGAACTTCGGCCCAGGTTCCGGCCCACTCGAGCCAGACTCGTCCAACAACCACGCCTTTGACGTCGAGTCCGCGCAACACCTCTTTGAGCGCTGCCAGGCGATGGGCGTGCCGCTCGTCTGCGTCTCTCGGTGGGCGGCGTATGCCTGCAAGATGCCGCGCCAGGTTTATGACGAGCTGGCACTCACGGGCTCGGCGATTGCGTGGCGGCTCAGACACGCGCAGCGGACGAGCATCGAGGAGTTGTGGGAGCGTTCGTGCGCCGTTGGGAGCGCGCGGCGAGGCCTCCCCGAGCGGTGCGATCGCGCTTGGTTCCTGGACAGCTTCTGCGACGGAGCCGATGGAGAGGGCCGCTCCAGCTCGGGTCCGATCTGGGATCTCATTCAGGGATTTATGCAGTACGACACGATGGCGCTGCTCGCCGCAGTCCCCACCCTCCGCGAGCGCTTCTTCGCGGGCCATCCCCACACCATCCACGGCACCACCCACACTGTCATCGGCCGCGCAGAGGAGAGCCCCGACGTGCGGTCCCCGGAGGCGGTGCAGAGCATGCTCCGTGAGGGGTACTGCCAGGGCCTCCTGATCAACCACCAGCCAAAGTCGCATGTGCTCATCTGCCTCCAATGCCACCCGAATGGGTTCCAGCGCGGGATCAACAAGATCAACGAGAAGCAGCTCGTCATTGACACGCGCCTATCCATCCTCATGCTCCGGGCGCTGTGGGACCGCGGCGAAATCACCATCCACGCCTTTGTTCTCTCACTGACGAGCGATGTCGGGACCGACGCGCGCGAGCCCGTGATGCAGCAGGCCACCCTGTCGCCCGGTGCTAGGCGGCCGGTGCTGCGCGGCCGGGGCGGACTGCAGCTTGCTTGTACCCTATAGGTGGAGCTGGTGCGAACGACGCTCCGCAGGACAGGACTTGGCCACGTGCCGCTCCTCGTCGCGCGTGCGATCACGAAGGATGGGGACGGCGGCGAGCCGCAGCGGGGCGAAGACGACGGCATGGCCCCCCTCGAGGAACACCTAACGGCGTTGTACCTGGACGCGCCACCCATCGGGGTGACCCTCATTATTGCGGCGGCCTGCACGGGCGTGGCCGGCTTTGCCGAGCGGCACCCACAGCTCTTCCGCGACAAGACGGCGCGGATCATCCACCTTGGCGGCGCTCTGCTAGAGGCGGGCCGGGTCACTGTGGGCAGCAAGAGCATACTGACGGGGCAGACCGTGCTCGGACCCGACCCGGCAGCGGCCAACAACCGGGTCGATCTCGAGGCGGCGAGGGCAATGTACCACTGCGCGCAGGAGATGTCGGTGCCGCTCGTCATCCTCTCCCGACACGTGGCGCACGCCTGCCGTCTGCCGCGGCAGCTCTTCGACATGCTCCTGGAGCACTGCGGATCGCTCGGGGCAGAGCTGGCCGAGGAGCAGCGGAGCAGCACGCGGCTGCTATGGCAGCAGGCGTGCGCTCCGCTGGGCGACTCGGCGCGAGGCTCGCTCGCCGACCGATGCGACCGGAGCTGGTTCCTAAAAACATTTTGCCGCTCGGCAGACATCAACTTGCACGATACGGTGTGGCGCTAGCGCTGCTGCACCCCCCCAAGCAAGCAGTTCGACCACACTTTTCGCACGTGACTGCACACTCTCCGCCCCACAGGAGGACATATGGCCTTACATCGAGTCGCTTCACGTCTACAACCCCCTCTCGATGCTCGCAGCCGTCCCCGCCTTTGTGCAGCTCCACCTGCGCCCGATCAAGCACACTGTGCGGTCGGCGCAGCACCTGATCGTGGGTGTGAGCGAGACGGACCCGGGTGTTGAGGACCGTCGTGCGCTGCGCAGCTTCGTCTGCAGGTGCTTGATGAAAGCCAGCATCGCCAACCAGGCCGAGTTCCACCCGATCAAACCGCCACCCATCCGACTCTCATTTTGTGGAGAGGCGGAGCCGTTTGACGAGACCTGGAGCTTCGATGCGAGCGAGGACGCGTACTGACGTGGCTAGATGGCGTCTATTGGTCATCCTTAGGTAATACCGAGACACGCACTGACTGCGTATTAGCAGCACGGCAGCAGTCGCCTAGGGTGCAGGGGGACCGCACGTTCCAGAGATGCTAGCACGTAGCAGGGCAGCTCCACACCCACAGCAGTGGTGCCGGGGCGAGCGTGTCAGCGTCGTACGTCTACGTGCAGCTGTGAGAGTGCGGTGTTGGTGGTGAGTGTTTTCTCAGAGTTAAACTGAAAACTCTTTTTCCGCCACAGATGGATCCGCCGCGCGCCGCGCCGCCCGCGCCGGCCGCCGGAGGTGGATATAAACCAAGGGCGGAGGTGGGTATATGCGTGCACGCACTCGGCCCGGGGTTTGGCGCGAGCGAGTACTCAGCGGTCGCGTGCTAAGCGCTCGTGCTTCCAGCGGGCAGACGACCCCCTTCGCTCAAGCCTCGGCCCCCTCCTCAGCCATTGCGGCGGTGAACTGGGTGTTGAGCGACCGCGCGGCGCGGAGCCACACGGCGATGATCACGAAGAGGCAGCCGGCGAGGTAGGGCGTCGACGCGGCGAGCGAGCCGACGCTGAAGATCATGGCCTGCTGGAGGAGCGACCCGCCCGACTTGCCCAGCGGGTTGCCTACTCGTGACCGGAGGCGGTGAGGACCGGCGCACGGGTGGAGCTGCGGTCCGCGCGGAGCTCGCTGCCGATCACGTCGACCGCGGCCTTGCCCTTGGTCTTGGCCTCGGCGTCGAGGGGAATGTAGGCCATCTCCTTGCACGGGTCGAAGAGCGAGTACCTGCGCGCCGCGCGCCGCGCTGTGACGGTGGCGTGCCCGCTGCGGGCCAGAGGGGACAGCGTCGGCCGCTCGCCATGTGCGG
>NW_005198837.1:68572-76157 GCF_000372725.1 Emiliania huxleyi CCMP1516
GGCGAGCGGCGCAGAGAGGCCGGCCAGCGCCGCCGGCAGCGCGGCGACGATTCCGTCGACAGCGGCGGTGGGGTGGAGGGCGGCGGCGTTGGGGTAGATGACGAAGGCGAACAGGGTAAAGAAGGCGATGAAGGTGGAGACGAGGCCGGTGAAGACCTGCTGCTGCGAGAACTTGTTCGAGAGCCACGAGTAAAAGACGGTGAAGCCGATTGCGCCAGGCAGGTTGACGTATGTCTTCAGGAAGGGGATGATCTCGGCGCCCGAGCCCGGTGCCGTCACGACGAGCACATCCTGCGTACGCACAGGCGACGGGCAGGGGTGGAGACGGCGGCAGGGAACAGGCGAAGCAGGGGCAGCGAGAGGCCCGCCTTTGTGTCCCGCAGGATCGTGTACGCAAACAGAATGAAGAAGAACATGGCGCCGAGCGGCGTCACCTTCTTGAGCTCGGCCGGGGGCGGCAGCTTCGCCCGCAGCTTTGCCAGCGGACCGCCCTTGCCGTCTCCGGCAGCCGCGGCCTGCATCGACAGTTGAGCGGAGCGGGCAGGCGCAAGCCGCGGCATGGCCTGCGGCCTCATCCCATATGCGGCAGCCAGCGGCGCGACGGGAGCGCGGGCGAGGGCGAGAGCGTGGGCGTGGCCGGCGACGAAAAGGGCGGCGGTCAAGCGGAGTACTCTCATGTGTGTATGTGTATGTGTGTATGCTCGGTGCTCGGAGCCGCCCGCCAGTCGTCATCAAGGGCGCGGGGTTTTCTTTTTAAAAATCCCTCCCGAACTCCTCCACCTCCCTGTCCCCCCGCCCCTCTCCCTCTCCGCCTCTCAGCAGCCTGCCTCATTTCAGGGGTACAGCGGCTGGACGGCCCCGCGCGCACCAGCAATATTACATACACATTAGTGACCGAAACTAACTGACCTCGGCATGCAGTCACTCAGTCACGCGAGAACCTCCTCGAGGTCAGCCATTGCGAGGGCTGCATGTGTGGAGACGTACTTCGGGTGGTGCGCAAGTCGGCTCCAATACTCGACCGCCGACCGCAGGCGAAGCCAGCGGCGCACTTGCTGCCAGAGCACGTAGCCGTTCGGGCGCGCTGCCTCACACCGCCGGCAGCAGGACTTTTGCCGAAGCAACCTCGCTCGGTCCCCACGCGTCTTTGTGGTTGCACTCGTTGATTGATGTAAGGCAGCTCGAACCACTCGCGCTCCGGTCTGCTGTCGAAGCACCATGTCACAAATTCGGGGCGGAATGTGTCTCTTGTTCTCCGGATGCAGACTATAGTCGAGCGCGTCGGAGAGGTGTTTCGACACCGAGTGTTTTGAACGTTTCTTCGTAGAAGAAATCGTCGACAGAAAAATTCTCTCGCCGGTGTTCACAGAGCTCTGTGAACACCGGCTACTCGGCCTTAGCCGCCGGTACGTCAACAGTGCGATAGCCAAGTATCGCACTGTTGGGTCCCGATGGTGTCCCATCACAAATTCGTGCTGTCGACAGATCATGTCCTTTGGTCGACTGCACCCGCCTTTGGACGGTTCTCCGACATGCTTAGATGAGTCTTTTTTGTCTTTTTGGTTCGCCTGGTCTTCACCAGTGCGAACATATTCTTGCTCGTAGGAGTCGCTCGTCTTTTGTCCGAGCAAACGTGCGCCCGATCGCCCCATTAAGCACGTGCGAAGGGTATCCGAGTGCCGTAAACTCCCTGAGCTTGCTCGTCACGCTGAGCGTGAATCCCTCGTCATCGCTCGCCATCGCGACCACCTTGAGCAGGCATCCAACCACGATGCCCGCCTTCATTTTAGCGCATGTGAAGCTATCCCAACGATGGTAGCGCCACACTCGCGGTGCCGTCTCGCAGCCCTCATTAACGTTCTTGAGTCTCGTCCGGAAACTTCCGCTTGGGTCGAGCTCAAGAGTCGTTTCCAAAAAATGGGTGCTCTCGGCGGCTTCCAGCTTCAAAGGGGCCCAGTAGCACTCCGAACGACGGAAATCATCTCGGAAACGATCAACATCCCATGCGCTATCGTCCTTCGCAGTCACCGTGATCACATCGTCCATGTAGCGCTTCATACGGAAACGCGCTTTCGTATCATCTTCGAGCGTTTGCATCCACTCGTGCTCCATCCACGCAAGAGTCCCTATCGCCAGCGGTGGTGATAGTGCACTCCCCATCGGGATACCGTGGGCCTGCTTAAGCAAACGTCCGTCATATGTGATTACGTAGCAGTTATCCAGATCGAAATCGATAACCTCGAGCATCGTCGAGAAGCTAATCGATGCGTGTCCCCACACCTCTCCTTGCTGCGCCCACGAGCACTTCTTCTTGCCTCTTTTAGGCACAAGTATTTTCGGGTCCTCTCCCGCGCCCGGCGGCAGATTCTTGCGCACATCGCCTAGAATGTCCCTCATCGCTACCCGCATTGCTTCTTTCGGCATGCTTGGGTAACAGCTGTCGACGTCGTTAATCTCGTAGCTAAGTTCGCCCTTCCCTCGGAGCGCCTCGGCCGCTTCTCTCAGCATTTGGGGCACACTTTGGCAATCGTGTTGGATGAAGTGTTCACCCTTCAGGCGCCGGAGTGCGAAACTCCACGCCCGGCCCACGAGGCTCAAAAGCTTCGCCATCGGATGCTTCGCGTACGGCGTGATCGGCCTCGCTTTGTGCAGCTTCCGAGCTCGTACTGCCGGGTCAGTCACATTCTTTGCCTTATACAGCGCGTATGGCGCAGTTACCCTTCCTTTGCTATCGAATTTGGTGATCTTATGCCATCCCTTCTTTCTGTAGAACCATCGCCATGCTGAGATTAGTGTCGCGTCGAGCGTTCCGTCCGTACTCAGCTGGTTCGCCCGTACCCGCGACCGATCCTCTGTCGTCATATTCTTGAGCAGTTCCTCAGCTCCATGCTTCTTCCTTTTATATGCCGTGTCCTTAAGAGGGTACACGCGCGTATAATTGCCGTTTGAAGTGTCGAAGAGCGTGTCTAGCGTCTTCTCGTACGTGACGGGGCACGTAACAAAACACTCTCCGACATTCTTGTCGAGCCACCCTATCACGCTTCCTCGCAGGACACTCCTCACCTGAGCAACCTGGTTCGATGTGATCGCGTCTTCACATGGCATACACGTCTCATCCGTCTCCTCAAGAGTCTCAGCAAGTATCCGTTTCCACTCGCGCTCTCCCCCGGCTTCACGTACACTCGTGGGAAGGCTTCCGAGCGCCTTGTCCCATGCCACACGCATGTCCCTCGCTGTCGGGACGGGCACATTCTTGTTGCTCCGGCGTAGCACCTCGGCGTGAGGGCCGTTGTACTCTCGCCCGATGCAGAAGATATGCCCCTCCGTCATCGGCAGAGGCTCGAACCCGAAAGCGACAAGTCGCTGCTGTATCGCCTGACAGGCGCATCTCTGCGGCCTTTTAGGGTCGCTGACATTGGAGAGTCTCTCGACGACATTTTTCTGCCGCACCGTCACTATCTTGATCCTTTGGCAGTGCCACTCAATGATGTGTTCCGGCCAAGGTTGCCGCCTCACTAGCTCATCGAGGTAGGCTCGAAGCGGGCGAGCGTCAACTCCTGGTACGAAAGGTAACCTCACCTCAATCAGATCCCGTGTGAGACCTTCATACCTGGTCTCGTACTCTGTCCAGAGCATACGTCTCATACGCAGCCATGTAGATTTGTCGCTGTAATTCCTCCTTTTCCATAAACGGCCCATTTCTTCTTCTGTCAAGTCGCAAACTTCTTTACTGACGTCCGCGAAGAAGTCGTGCGCCGACGCGTCCTCAGCTCTCACATACCAAGTGCTGCTCGCAAGCAGGAACGCTGCGCTGCTCACACGCTCCGGTTCCGCCGCCATGTGTCTCGCAATGACGGTGAAGCTTCCATCATCGTTTCCAGAACGTATCGCCTCCAGTCCGTCACGAAAGCTCATCGCACAATCATTGTGCGTAGCGATGTTCCAGTGAGCGTACCTTTCCTGAAGGTATCTCCAGCTGGACACGTGCATGCCTCCACGACGATAGCTGACTGTGAAGCTAAAGCTCTCGCCCTCAACGTTATCCTCTGCCTCTCGCAGGATGGTGCCAAGGTTGACGCATCTGCGTGTCTCGCCTTCCCGCCAAAAGGTAGCAAAAACTCGCGGCCTCGTCTCCCCTTGTCCCTCACCATCGCCGCCCCGCAATAAAGCCTGGGGACCGTCAGCGGGCACCTCGTGCGCTCCTAGGGGCAATCCGAGCCCTGGCCCCGCACGCGGCCCTGCTGCCCTCCCGTCTGCCGAAATCGACCAGGCCCATCGCCGTGGGCCCACCGGCGACTGCGGCGGCCCTAGCACCGGCCGATTGTTTGAGCGATGGCCTGTGCTGCGGCCGTCTCGGACGTTCAAGCGGCGCCAGCCAGCGGCTCGGCCGCGCATCCTTCACACACGCCGCCACGACCGGGATGAGAGGGCCCGGTGTCGAGCCATGGTGTGAGCTGCATGTGCGCGGCGGCCGTGGCGACAGCAGGTCCACCAGACGGACCTCAAAGCTTGCCGTCGGCGTGCTGTCGTGGCGAGAGCGCGAGACAGCTGCAGAGGAGCCGAGTGCAGTGGCGAGCCAGAGGCTACCTGGGTCACCAAGTGGTGGTTCTTGCCCATTCTGAGCAGGGCTGTGCTTTGGTGGGGTTGTGCTTGAGCGTGTGTGAAGTGGGAGTGCGTGCCGGCGGTGTCTGTGGGTGAAACAGGCGTGTGTGAGGCCGTAAGAGCCGTGGTATGAGCCAGAGTGGGCTTCATCACCCAAAGTAAGGACGGTCTGGGACGGCTCAGGCGTGCTACTGATGGGCCTTGGCCAGGAGAGAGACAGAGAAGGCGAGGTGGTGAGCTGGGAAGCCGCTTTGTCTGCACCTGGACGTGTCGTGATGAACTGCCGAAAAGTACTATTTGCGGCTATTGCTCAAAAGTTCGGGAGACAAGGCCTACACATTATGACTGCATCCATGCGCCTGGTGCATGAGGGCCGCGGGTCGGGACATATCACGGTCGGTGGCGCCGATAATGACCTCCGGAATGCCCTCGCAACCGCTCGGCAAGGGGTCCACCGGAGACAATCTCGAGCCCTCTCCGTGGCATCACGAGCCGGTGTGAGCTTGCAGACCCAAGGTAAGTGCGGTCTGGGACGGCTCAGGCGTGCTACTGATGGGCATGGGCCAGGAGAGCGACAGAGAAGGCGAGGTGGTGAGCTGAGAGGCTGGAGCGTCCGCGTGTGACCTTGTCGTGAAGCACGTGCCACGAAGCGCTATTTCCTGCTCTCAGCTCACCACCTCGCCCTCTCTGTCGCTCTCCTGGCCCAGGCCCATCAGTAGCAAGCCTGAGCTGTCCCAGACCGCACTTATCTCGGGTCTTCAAGCTCACACCGGCTCGTGATGCTCCGGTGTAGGCGCTCGAGAGCACTCCCGGTGGCCCGTGCCGAGCGATTGTGAGGGCTTTACGGAGGTCATTGTCGGCGCCACCGACCGTGAAATGTCCCGATCCACAGCCCTCATGCACCAGACGCATGGATGCAGTCATAATGTGTAGGCCTTCTCTCCAAAGGTTTGGAGCAATAGCCGCAAAAGGCGCTTCTTGGCACTTTTCATCGCGACACGTCCAGGTGCAGACAAAGCGGCTTCCCAGCTCACCACCTCGCCTTCTCTGTCTCTCTCCTGGCCAAGGCCCATCAGTATCAAGCCTGAGCTGTCCCAAACCGTCCTTACTTTGGGTGATGAAGCCCACTCTGGCTCATACCACGGCTCTTACGGCCTCACACACGCCTGTTTCACCCACAGACACCGCCGGCACGCACTCCCACTTCACACACGCTCAAGCACAACCCCACCAAAGCACAGCCCTGCTCAGAATGGGCAAGAACCACCACTTGGTGACCCAGGTAGCCTCTGGCTCGCCACTGCACTCGGCTCCTCTGCAGCTGTCTCGCGCTCTCGCCACGACAGCACGCCGACGGCAAGCTTTGAGGTCCGTCTGGTGGACCTGCTGTCGCCACGGCCGCCGCGCACATGCAGCTCACACCATGGCTCGACACCGGGCCCTCTCATCCCGGTTGTGGCGGCGTGTGTGAAGGATGCGCGGCCGAGCCGCTGGCTGGCGCCGCTTGAACGTCCGAGACGGACGCAGCACAGGCCACGCGTCGCGCCGCCGGCCAAGCCCAGCCTCTCGGCGGACCCCGGCCGTGCCAGAGGCAGCCCAGGTGGCGCGTGGGGCCGCGGCTCGGCGCTGGGAGCGCGCACGGGGCCCGAACCCGACCACCTGTAACGGCCACACCCTGTGAAGAGAGCTTGGATTGCCCCTCGACCCGCACGCGAAGTCCCACTTTGGCATGCTCGTGCTCGTCGCCATCTTCGTCTTTTTTGCTCATTCTTCTTGCGCGTCCCAGCGGCCCTAGTGCCACCAGCAAGCAGCCGGCTGCATGGGGCGAGAGGGTGCGTTTGAACGGCCTTTTCAGAGGTGTGAATAACAGCGCCCCAGGCTTTATGAAATGCTGTCTCTTCGCTCTAACACTGTAAAAAAGAATCCTGTCGCCGCGGCCCCTCCTTCTGGTGGAGCCGCTCGTTCGGTCGCGCGCTGCAGGAAGGTCCTGCGTTGGCCGGCATCTGTTGCGGGAGATCGGTTGATTTTGCACCGAGAGCAGGCCCAGAGCGTACCCACTATGCTGTCAGCCACGTCGCACCAGCAGTCGACCTTCCTACGCGACGCGTTTACGCAGCTGGACACTGTCGTCCAGCGGAAGCGCGAGGCGGCCGAGGCGGGAAGGCCGAGTGGACCCGACCTGCGACGATCGCAGCAGGCGCGAGCTGCCGTCGCGCCGCCGCGCCGCCACTCTTCTTACGCCCCGTCGCCCTCCCGCCACCGACTCGCGAGACCCGCCGCCGTCGAGCTGAGGCCGCCGCCCGCCGCCCGCCGCCCGCCGCCGACTGCCCGCCGCCGCCCGCCCTCCGTCGCGCCTGCCTGGCGCCTCAGGTGATCCAGCGTTGGCTCGTCCTCTTTGCGAGGCAGCACCTCCACGCCATCTGCAACAAGCTCATGACGGTGGCAGACGCGAGCGACAAGCAAGACGAGGCGCTCGCCGCCGAGAAGAACCCGCGCCGCAAGAGGCAGGTGCTCCCCTCGCTCTCTGCAGGAGGCGGCGGCGGGAGCGGCGGGAGCGGCGGCGGCGGCGGCAAGACCAACGTCACCCTCTCGACCCGGATGCCGTTTGCCGCAAAGCCACCGCCGCTCCCCGCCGTCGACGCGACAGACACCGTCGCCTTCTTCCTCCTCGACTGCCTGCGCCGTGTGCTCGCCGCGGCCGCCGACGTCGAGGCGCTGCGCGGGAAAGGCTCCGGACTCGGAGGGTACAGCCCCGCCGCCGACGCTACTTCTCCCGGCAGTCGCGACCACGCGCGCCGGCCGATGGGCCACCTCGGACCCGGAGGTGGGGGAGAGATGGGGAGATGTGTGGGGAGGTGTGGGGAGGTGTGGGGAGGTGTGGGGAGGTGTGGGGAGGTGTGCGGAGATGTCTTACGATCGGGTCGGATATTTCCTGGATATATGCCAGGTATGATACTTATCTGGGAAGTTAGAGGGCCACGTC
>NW_005198836.1:0-1773 GCF_000372725.1 Emiliania huxleyi CCMP1516
GGGCGCGAGTCACGTCCCAGCTGCGCCGCGCGTCGATGCGGACGGGCATCGCGCCGGCCTGCGGCCCGCGCTCTAGAGTGATTGGCAGCCACTGGTAGCACGCGTGCGTGATTGCGTTGAGCGACGCGTCGCCGGGCGGCTGGCAGTGGACCCAGTTGTCGCCCATGTACATGAGGTGCGGCGCCGCATGCGGACCGTGCGGTGAAGCGTGCTGCACCACGTACGCGGGCTGAGTGTAGCTGAGCGTCGGCGCCGGATTGCCCAGTCGCGTCCAGCGCGCCCCCTCCAGCGCCGCGCCGCTGCTGCGCCATAGCGTCAGAGGGTTCGAAGCCCAGCCGCTTTGCCCAGAGGTGATGACGTAGTGCAGGCCGTGTAGCTTGAACATGGCCGGGGCTTCGCACTTGTCGCGGTTGCGCCGTCTGCCCGCACGCCTCGGGTTTGGCTCGCAGAGCTTCGAGATGACCCCCGTCGTGTGCAGAAAGTCGTCGCTCAGGCGTGAGATTGCGATGAATTTGTGGTCGACGTCGCGCAACAAGTACGCCCTTGCCGGCTCGTCCGGGTCGGCGAACAGCGACATGTCGAGCGAGCTGTGGTTGTCGGGGAGCAGACTGCCCGCGAAGGTGAACGGTCCAGCCGCCCGGTCTGCGGTTGCCCTGCCGACGCTCTTCATCGGGTAGGCGCTCCTCACGGCGGAGGATCTGTGGCTCTGGTAGTGCTGCTTGGGCTGATCGAGGTGGAACCACAGCACAAACTGCCTCGTGCGCGGATTGAACAGCACCTTGGGTCTCTGCATGATCCAAGGGCCCCGGAGACCGGGCACCACTACATGCTGCTGGCGCAAGATTGTGCCCTCAAACCGCCACGGACCAGCCAGCGAGGCGGACGAGTAGCAATTGATGCCCTGCGTCAGATAGTCCACGGTGGGAGGCGTCTTGCGGTTCGAGACGCCTTTTCGAGTCTCGCCATACAAGTACCAGATTCCGTCGAGCGGCGATCGGAGCACGCACCCACCATGCGCCTCGACTGAGTTGCCGTCCGTGTCATTCCAGCGCACGTCCGACACTATCTCGTGGTGCGTCGTCGCGTCCAACGAAGGAATGAGCGCGACGAGCACGGCGAGGATCATGGCACTTCAAGGTGCTTGTGCCACAGCGATGCCTGGAGCGTGACTTTTTTCTGAGCCAGCCTTCGATGTTATGAGGCAAACGCAAGGCGGACACAAGCACTTCGGTGAGAGAAAAGAAAAGACTACCGCTACAATGGATGCCTCGCGCTCCCGCGCCAACGCCGCGCGCCGCACGCCGCGGCCGCGGCCGTCTGCTGACAGCGCGCCGGGTGGCGAAGTCCCAAAGAACGTCCTCAAGGCGGCCGAGAACGGCCGGTTGGGAGCGGTTCGATCGTGGCTGAATGACGGCGGGAAGGCCGACACTCTCGCTGAGCGATCCTCAGAGGTCAGCGGCCGTCCGGTTCCATGCACCCTGCTGATGCTCGCCGCACAGAACGGGCACGCGCAGATTGTCGAGCTCCTCCTGAAGCGCGATGCCGACATCAACCTGCAAACCAGTCTCGGCACCACTGCGCTCAGCACTGCCGCCTACTACGGCCGCGAGCGAATGGTGGAGATGCTGCTGCAGCACGGTGCGGAGATCGGGACGGCGCTGGTATCGTCCGCCCACGGCGGCAAAGAGCGGGTGGTCGACCTGCTGCTGCGGCGTGGCGCGGACATCGACCTGCAATACAAGAACAGTGGCTCCGCGCTGATCTCGCCGCCTC
>NW_005198835.1:0-1773 GCF_000372725.1 Emiliania huxleyi CCMP1516
GTGTTTTTAACGTTTGAGGTCAGCAAAACGGCCACCGAGCGCGGGTGCCGAGCCGTGCTGCTGCTGCCCGCTAGCAGACAGTGCATCAGCGGGGCTGTGGCCTCATTTTGCCAGATTTAAGCGATAGTGCTCGCATATAGTATATGCGAGCACCTATCTCGCTACCGTTGCGGATTGAGGTCCCGCGCACCTGTTTTTCGGAACCACCACAGCTAGCTGTGGTGGTGGGAGTGGTAGAGGATGTGATAGAGGATTAGAAGTGTGATGTTACAATGATTGACACATGAATATCAAACATACTAGCAAGCTAACAAGGAAGCTAACGACTGTGATAAGCCGACTAAGCATGATATTGAAAATCATTGCAATGTGAAACATGGTACATGCGATGCTTGATCTTCTTCTTTATACTTTCGTTCAATTTACTTTAGTTCAGGTTCTCTATTAGCGCGCCTACCGCCCTGGGTGGGTGGTGGGCAATTCAGGAAATGATGTCATGGGGGAGTGGCGGCACCTCACTCAGCTTTTGGTCGCCAGTTCGAATCTGCTCAGAGGAGTCGTCAGGAGAGGGTAGCAGAGAGGGTAGCAGAGAGGGTAGCAGAGAGGGTAGCAGAGAGGGTAGCAGAGAGGGTAGCAGAGAGGGTAGCAGAGAGGGTAGCAGAGAGGGTAGCAGAGAGGGTAGCAGAGAGGGTAGCAGAGAGGGTAGCAGAGAGGGTAGCAGAGAGGGTAGCAGAGAGGGTAGCAGAGAGGGTAGCAGAGAGGGTAGCAGAGAGGGTAGCAGAGAGGGTAGCAGAGAGGGTAGCAGAGAGGGTAGCAGAGAGGGTAGCAGAGAGGGTAGCAGAGAGGGTAGCAGAGAGGGTAGCAGAGAGGGTAGCAGAGAGGGTAGCAGAGAGGGTAGCAGAGAGGGTAGCAGAGAGGGTAGCAGAGAGGGTAGCAGAGAGGGTAGCAGAGAGGGTAGCAGAGAGGGTAGCAGAGAGGGTAGCAGAGAGGGTAGCAGAGAGGGTAGCAGAGAGGGTAGCAGAGAGGGTAGCAGAGAGGGTAGCAGAGAGGGTAGCAGAGAGGGTAGCAGAGAGGGTAGCAGATGGCGGGCGAGGCCGCCATCGAAGGCATGGTGCCCGGCCGCGTGGCCCCGGGCTGCGGGTGGGTGCTCGCTGTGGCGGCCGCCGAGAGGGCAGAGAGCGGCGGCAGGCCGCCGACGGCGTCCGAGGTCTGATAAAGAAGTTAAAAAAGCCGTTCGCTCGCCCGCCCGCGCCAGACCTTCTACCTCTTCGTGATCCGCCCGCCGCCACCCTCGCCTCACCCTCCCGCCGCCAAGCCGCTCGCTCGCCGTCCGCTCGCCCGCCCGCGCCAGACCTCCTACCTCCTCGTGATCCGCCCGCCGCCACCCTCGCCTCACCCTCCCGCCGCCAAGCCGCTCGCTCGCCGTTCGCTCGCCCGCTCGCGCCAGACCTTCTACCTCCTCGTGATCCGCCCGCCGCCACCCTCGCCTCGCCCTCCCGCCGCCTAGCCGCTCGCTCGCTCCTATCCGTGCCACCCTATCCGTGGTCCCGCCGCCACCGCGCCATCCTCGCTCCTTCCTGCCGCCGCCCTCTGCTCAGTCGTTCGACCCGCCGCCCAATGCTCCGCCGTTCGCTGCCGTGGTCTGCCGCCGTGCCGCCGCTCCTTACCGTGCCGCTCCTTCCGCGCCTCGCCGCCCTTGCCATTTATTCGCCGTCCCTCCTGCCGTGCGTTACCGCCGTGCCGCCGTACCGCCGCTCCTACAGTGCCGCGCCG
>NW_005198834.1:0-1772 GCF_000372725.1 Emiliania huxleyi CCMP1516
CATCCATTGCACCACCCATGTGGGGATGCGGTGCGCGCGAGACACTCTTTGGATACATGAAATACGTGGCACATCCCAATGAGTGGTTTGAGTCGCTCATTCGCGAGCATGCCAAACGACTGGCACTTCCGATTGCCCCGAGGGAACGACCGCGCGCGGTGTCCGTACACGTGCGCCGTGGCGACAAGACATCGGAGGGAATTCGCATCTACCCCAACGCCGAGCTCGTCGACACAGTACGCACCGCGCTGGACGCGCACGGACTTGATCTTGTCTATGCAATGACTGAGGATCAGGCGGCATACCACGCACTTCGCACGCAACTCGCCGGTCGCGCACGCGTCGTCTCACTCCAGACCGACATCCACGAGGCGTTTGGAAAGGGCGACGCCCGGTTGACACGGCAGCAACAGAACACAGCCACTATCAATGCTTCCTCCACACAGGACTGCGCCAATCCACGCCACCGCTCGGCCGATGTCTGTCTACAGGTGCCTATCGACACGATGCTGCTTGCACGCAGTGCAGCGCATCTCATCGGATCGGCGTCCTCAAACCTGTTTCGCTTTGCTGTCGAGCTGTCCGCAAACGCAACCTTCCACGACATGGACGGCTTGATTGCGCATGGTGACGCCGCCTCGCTCCACGGCGGATGGTTGTTTCCCGACCATTGCACTGAGCGGCATTCGCAAGACGCAAGGCGGTGGACCAATCTGCCGTGTCTGTACTGCAGGCAACGCCATCGGCCGTGTGACAAGTATGTATTCAATGCCAGTGCATGTCAGATGGACAACCCTCGACCTAGCCCTCGACGCTGCTCCGCTCACTTGCACGGATAACGGTGGAGGATAGAGCAGTCATCTCCAGGGAGAGATGGGCGACGCAGAGCACAGAGGTGAAACAAGTCTCTCTCTCTCTCAGAGGTGTGCTAGTCGCTATTCTCCGACAATTCCGACATGTCTGACGGGCAGTTCGGGCTCGAGCGGTCGCGGTCGCGGCCAGCGCGTGAGGCCTGTGGCTAGGGTTGCCGGGCGAGAGCTCGACTCACGCGCTAGAAAAACGTGAAAAAAATCTTCTAAGCCGTCGCCTTTGCAGTGCCAGTCCCGTACCCATAAATAAATAAATAAAACGGGCACGCCAAACGAGGGGTGGGAGAGGGACAGGGTCCCCACCTGCACGAGCAGGATCTTGGAAGGACGATCAGGGACACAGGGGAACGGGAGCGGGGAGCGCATCGCGACACGGAGGGGGGCTGGGCAGGGTTCACCCACACGACAGGGTCCCAGGGATTCCTCTCTCGTATAGGACAGGTTGCACCCGGCGGCACGGGGGCAGGCGCGGGCCTCCTACTGGTTGCGCTCTCCTAGTTCTCCTGCTCCTGACAAGGGACAGCGACAGGCTCGCAGCACGGTGGACTCCCTATTCCACTGGCGATCTCTCTCGACTAGCGACCTTCCTCCGGCTTCTCACCAGCAGTCTCTCACTACCACGGGCACACTGACAGAGGCGGCCAAAAGGCTCACGTGGGTGGCAGGGCGGTGATAGGAGTCTCCCACTCTGTGGGCTTCGCTAGAGGTGCGGCCCCTGCGCGTGTCCTCGCCCTTGCGTGTGTGTGTGTGTGTGTGTGTGTGTGTGTGTGTGTGTGTGTGTGTGTGTGTGTGTGTGTGTGTGTGTGTGTGTGTGTGTCTGCGGGCGCTGTGCGAGCCGCCCTGAACGAGCACAATGTCGAGCGCGCTCGACGCACGAAGCAGCGAGAGCGCGGGCGAGCACCA
>NW_005198833.1:0-1772 GCF_000372725.1 Emiliania huxleyi CCMP1516
GACACTTTGAGGGGTGAGAGCATGCAGTATTGTGGCATATCATGTCACATAAGGTCAAGCTTGACCGCAGAAGCATCAAGAAGCGGATACTCCAGCTCGACTGTGCCGGCAACGCCGGCCGGCTGCCAGCAGCCGTCGCGGCCCGTGGCGTGCTAGTACAGCTAAAGAGTACGCGGAGACCTCCGAGCTCCGTGTGGGGGCCCGTGAACATCTTTAGCTTGTGAGCCAGGAAAAGGGTTTGAATTCGTCCACGTAAGGCTTCGCCTGGGGACTGGTTGGGGTGGCCTCAGGCATCTCCAAGGGAGTCGCAGCGGTGCCCCATAAGCATCTTAGCGATTGTCGAACCTCGAAAAGTGCGTTCGTTTGAAGAAAGGCACACACGGTACTATCGGCACGGTACTATCGGGCCACCGGTGTCGGGTCACCAGTACTAAACAAAAATTCGACACTTTGAGGGGTGAGAGCATGCATTCTTGTGGCATATCATGTCACATAAGGTCAAGCTTGACCGCAGAAGCATCAAGAAGCGGATGCTCCAGCTCGACTGTGCCAGCAACGCTGCCTCCGCGGCCCGTGGCGTGCACCAGAGAGAGAGAGAGAGGTCGAGTCCGCGTGGCTCAGGCCGGCCAGAAGGTGTGTGGCGACGGCACCGTGGCAGGAGTGCGGAGAAGAGCTCGCCGAACGCGAGCAGCGGAAGGCCGAAGTGTGCCAGCGCAAGAGCCTCGCGAACGGGTGCAGAAGGAGCTCGCCGTGACACGATGCCGGGCGGTGGTGGTGCTCTGGCGGCTGTGCACAGTGGGAAACGTCAGGCTGCAACAGGGCAGCACGATGGTCGTGCCCCGCTGCAGCCTGGCCTGACATGCACAGGGCGAACAGAGACGGGACTATCGCCTGGCGCTCGTCTGGGCAAACTTTGACCGCCGCCCGGCTCGCCACGAGCACGCAGCGACAAAATGATGACCGTGTCGAAGTTGAGGCTGGTCGAGAGGAAGAGGCTGCCGTGCGAGCCGGCAACTGGCTGGCTCGGCGTGGACAGCCGGCGGCGACTTTTCGCCGAAGAGCGTGCCTGCCGAAGAGCGAGTCTGACTCAAAGTGCACGGAGTGGGCGCCGCCGACCGTCGGGAGGAGTCCGATGGGTGCCAGGACGATCCAGAGAGCGATGAAGGCGCAAATTGCGCCGCCGAAAGTGGCGGTAGAGGCCAGGCCGTGCGCGTGGGCCGGTCGGGCCACTTCCGGGGCGAGCGATCGAGGGCCGCGGGGCTCGCCCCGTCGGCCGAGCGGTGCGAACGGCCGGTCGCCCGCTTCGGGTTGGACCCGCCGGGCGGTCCGGCGGCGGATTGCATGGCCGGGCGGGCCTCCGGGAGGCAGCCGGGGCTGCGACAGGGGCAGGGCAGAAAATCCCATTCGGAGAGCGTGTAGCGCGACCCGGTTGCTACTTTCAATGATAGGGATCTTTAGCTTACTGGGAGAAAAGGGAGAGGGGCGCCCTCGCTCGCGGCGCGAGCGGCTGTACCCCCCTCGGCCTCGCACCGCCTGCCTACTCCCGCTCGCAGGTACAGCCGCTGCCATCGAGGAGGTCGCGAGACGCGTCCGCTGCTGCCCATTCCCCACCCTTGTCCCGCGCGCGCGCGACCGCCCTCCCTCTCTTCTGGCAAGAGAGCGACCCGCTCTCGCTTGCTCGCCAATCGCCGCCCGGCTCCAGTCCGAGCGCCGAGGACGCGAGAGAGCGCGCCGGCGGCCTCGTCTCGACGCTCACGCCGCAACGTGATGCC
>NW_005198832.1:0-1772 GCF_000372725.1 Emiliania huxleyi CCMP1516
GGACGCCGCCGTAGACAGACAAACACCGGAGCCGAGAACACCCGTAAAAACGCGACCCGAGGGACGTTGCGCACGGAGACAGCAAGACCATCGGCGAAGGCGCCCGAACCGGAAGGGGCGACGACGCAACGGTCAGCCGACAGAGACGGCGGGAAGGGCAGCGGCGTCGGACCGGACAGCGAGAGCGGCGGCGGCGAGCCGGCCGGCGGCGGCGCGGGCGGCGCGGGTGGAGGAGGCGGCGGAGGCGGCGACGCGGGCGGCGCGGGCGACGACGGCGGCGGCCGCGGCGGCGACGGCGAGGCTGGCGGCTGCGGCGCGGCCGGCGGATCGGACGGAGGCGGCGGCGGCGCCGGCGGCGGAGGGAAGGGCGGCGGCGAGGGCGGCGGGAAGGGCGGCGGCGAGGGCGGCGAGGGCGGCGGCGTCGGCGGCGGGAAGGGCGGCGGCGACGGAGGCGGGAAGGGCGGCGGCCTTGGCGGCGGCGGCGCGGGCGGCGCGGCTGGCGGTGCTGCGGGCGGCGACGGCGACGACGGCGGCGACGGCGAGGCCGGAGGCGGCGGCGGCGTCGACGGCGGACCCGGGGGCGGTGCGGGCGGCGACGGCGAGGCCGGCGGCGACGGCGGGCGAGGCGGGAGGGGCGGCGGCGCAGCGGGCGGCGGGAAGGGCGGCGGGAAGGGCGGCGGCGTCGGGCCGGGCGGCGAGAGCGGCGGCGGCGGGCCGGCCGGCGGCGGTGCGGGCGGCGCGGGCGGAGGCGGCGGCGGAGGCGGCGACGCGGGCGGCGCGGGCGACGACGGCGGCGGCCGCGGCGGCGACGGCGAGGCTGGCGGCTGCGGCGCGGCCGGCGGCTCGGACGGAGGCGGCGGCGGCGCCGGCGGCGGAGGGAAGGGCGGCGGCGAGGGCGGCGGGAAGGGCGGCGGCGAGGGCGGCGAGGGCGGCGGCGTCGGCGGCGGGAAGGGCGGCGGCGACGGAGGCGGGAAGGGCGGCGGCCTTGGCGGCGGCGGCGCGGGCGGCGCGGCTGGCGGTGCCGCGGGCGGCGACGGCGGCGACGGCGGCGACGGCGAGGCCGGAGGCGGCGGCGGCGTCGACGGCGGACCCGGGGGCGGTGCGGGCGGCGACGGCGAGGCCGGCGGCGTCGGCGGTCGAGGCGGGAGGGGCGGCGGCGCAGCGGGCGGCGGGAAGGGCGGCGGGAAGGGCGACGGCGTCGGGCCGGGCGGCGAGAGCGGCGGCGGCGGGCCGGCCGGCGGCGGCGCGGGCGGCGCGGGCGGAGGCGGCGGCGGAGGCGGCGACGCGGGCGGCGCGGGCGACGACGGCGGCGGCCGCGGCGGCGACGGCGAGGCTGGCGGCTGCGGCGCGGCCGGCGGCTCGGACGGAGGCGGCGGCGGCGCCGGCGGCGGAGGGAAGGGCGGCGGCGAGGGCGGCGGGAAGGGCGGCGGCGAGGGCGGCGAGGGCGGCGGCGTCGGCGGCGGGAAGGGCGGCGGCGACGGAGGCGGGAAGGGCGGCGGCCTTGGCGGCGGCGGCGCGGGCGGCGGCGAGGGCGGTGGTGAGGGCGGCGGTGGTGAGGGCGGCGGCGGCGAGGGAGGCGGGCTCGGCGGTGGCGGTGAGGGAGGCGGTGGCGACGGAGGTGGCGGTGAGGGCGGGGGCGGCGACGGCGGCGGCGAGGGCGGCGGTGGCGAGGGAGGCGGCGGGCAAGGTGGAGGTGGCACGTAGCAGTTGTGGTCGTAGCCGCTGACTTCTTCAGTGCGTGTCACGTTGTCTGTGTGGATCTCGCACTTCCC
>NW_005198831.1:0-1771 GCF_000372725.1 Emiliania huxleyi CCMP1516
CTGGGACGATTACCTGGTGGCGCCGGGTGGCACAGAGCACCTCCTCAGAGCCGAGCTTGGCTAGTATGCTCTTACGGCGCTCGCTGGATGCCTCATCGATTGCGGACACGCCGCTGCCGCCGGAGCCGCTGTCGCTGGAGCCACTCCCGCTGCCGCCTGAGCCAATACGCCGCCGCCTGAGCGAATTCGCTGACAAGCCGGCCCTACAGACTGCGGTCGACCTGTGGTGCACCAACGAGCCGGCCGCTCTGGCGGCGTACGGCCACATCTCGGGCTGGGACGTAAGCGCGATCACCGACATGAGCATGCTCTTCTGCGCTTATTCACCTTCGTGGTCACCTTCGTGGTGCGCGGTTAACGGCGGCGGCTCCACGACCGGCAAGGACACGTGCAACCCCGACATCTCGGCGTGGAACATGTCGGCGGTGACCGACATGAGATACATGTTCCGCGGCGCCTCCTCCTTCGACCAGGACATCGGGTCGTGGGACGTGTCGGCGGCCACCGACATGAGCTACATGTTCGACGGCGCCTCCTCCTTCGACCAGGACATCGGCTCGTGGGACGTGTCGGCGGCCACCGACATGAGATACATGTTCTACGGCGCCTCCTCCTTCAACCAGGACATCGGGGCGTGGGACGTGTCGGCGACCACCGACATGAGCTTCATGTTCTTCGGCGCCTCCTCCTTCGACCAGGACATCGGGTCGTGGAACGTGTCGGCGACCACCGACATGAGATACATGTTCTACGGCGCCTCCTCCTTCGACCAGGACATCGGGTCGTGGGACGTGTCGGCGGCCACCACCATGAGCTACATGTTCTACGGCGCCTCCTCCTTCAACCAGGACATCGGGGCGTGGGACGTGTCGGCGACCACCGACATGAGGTTCATGTTCTCCGGCGCCTCCTCCTTCGACCAGGACATTGGGTCGTGGGACGTGTCGGCGGCCACCACCATGAGCTACATGTTCTACGGCGCCTCCTCCTTCGACCAGGACATCGGGGCGTGGGACGTGTCGGCGGCCACCGACATGAGCTGGATGTTCGTCTTCGCCTCCTCCTTCGACCAGGACATCGGGGCGTGGAACGTGTCGGCGGCCACCGACATGAGCGGCATGTTCTACGGCGCCTCCTCCTTCGACCAGGACATCGGGTCGTGGGACGTGTCGGCGGCCACCACCATGCGCTCCATGTTCTACGGCGCCTCCTCCTTCGACCAGGACATCGGGTCGTGGGACGTGTCGGCGGCCACCACCATGAGATACATGTTCCGCGGCGCCTCCTCCTTCGACCAGGACATCGGGTCGTGGGACGTGTCGGCGGCCACCGACATGAGATACATGTTCTACGGCGCCTCCTCCTTCGACCAGGACATCGGGTCGTGGGACGTGTCGGCCGCCACCGACATGAGCTACATGTTCTACGGCGCCTCCTCCTTCGACCAGAACATCGGGTCGTGGGACGTGTCGGCCGCCACCGACATGAGCTACATGTTCTACGGCACCTCCTCCTTCGACCAGAACATCGGGTCGTGGGACGTGTCGGCCGTCACCGACATGACCTGGATGTTTGAGAGCGCCTCCCTCAGCGACTGCAACAAGGCGCTCATCCACGCCGGCTTCGACGCTCAGACGAGCGCGTGGCCCTACTCGTGGGGCTCACTAGAGTGCCCCTCGCCCCCGTCCCTGCCACTGCTGCCGTCGTCGCCGCCTGCGAGTCCGCTGCTGCCACCTCCACCCCCGCCTCTGCCGCCGCCGCCACTTCCGCC
>NW_005198830.1:0-1771 GCF_000372725.1 Emiliania huxleyi CCMP1516
GCCAGCAGCCCCTCGGTGCGGACCTGCTGCACGCCAACGGGACGCTCCGCCGCCTCGGGCTACCGCCGACCGACCGGCAGCGCGACGGGATGAGCGACGAGGCGCAGCGGGCCGCCTGGCCGCCGCACGCGACGCACTACGGCCACGAGGACATCATGGCGCTGCAGTTCGAGGGAGGCGCAGCCGCGCCGCCGACACAGCAGGGGCAGGCGGCGAGGTCAGACAGCCAGCGGCAGGCTACCGCCGCCGGCGGCGCCTCCGCAGCCAGGCGAGTGGCTCGGATCGAGTTTACAGACGGGTCCAGCTGCTCCTGCGCCGCCGACTGCACTCAGCGCCGCTACCTCAAGGACTGCTGTGTCGACTGGCTGCACGCGTGCAAGGCAGACCGTTTATAACGCATATGTCAGCACTGGGAGTCTTCACGGATCCGCATATTTCTTGTTGGAATTCAAAAAACTCCCAGCGCCCTGCAGAAAAAAAAGAAAGAAAGAAAGAAAACAGACACGCCAAACGAGGGATGGGACGAGGACAGGGTCCCCACCTGCACGAGCAGGATTTTGGAAGAACGATCTGAGGGGGACAGGTGGGGCTCTCCTGCTCCTGACAAGGGACACGACAGCTCGCAGCGCGGTGCGCGGTGGACTCCCACATCCACTGGCGGTCTCATCTCAGTCTAGCGACCTGCCTCCAGCTTGTCGCTGGCAGTCTCTCCTACCACAGGCACACTGACACAGGGGTGGCAGGGGCGGCGGCACGAGTCTCCCACATACTATGCGGGCCTCACTAGAGGTGCGGCCTGTGCGTGTCCTCGCCCTTGAGGGGGGAGGGGAAGGGGCTGTGTGTCTGTGCATGTGTGTGTGCATGTGTGTGTGTGTGTGTGTGTGTGTGTGTGTGTGTGTGTGTGTGTGTGTGTGTGTGTGTGTGTGTGTGTGTGTGTGAAAAGAAAGAAAGGACTGCTTGAAGAATTCTTTTTTCTCGCTGAGTTAGTGCTAGCACGCGCCGCCAGTCCTTTTGCCGCACGCTACACCCGGCCACAGGGCCAATATGTCCGCCCGGGGCTTCCTGATCCCCACCTTGCGCGCCCTCTTGATCGCGTTCGCGCTCTTCGAGGCCGTCAACATCCGGCTGTACGCGGTCCGCACCTACGGCCGCGTCATCCACGAATTTGACCCGTGGTTCAACTTCCGCGCCGCCGAGTACATGGTCGCGCACGGCTGGGGCGCCTTTCAGGCGTGGTACGACCACGAGGTGTGGTACCCGCTCGGGCGGCACGTCGGCTCGACGACGTACCCCGGCCTGCAGCTCACCGCCTGGGGCGTCCACAGCGCGCTCGCGGCGGTTGGCCGGCCCGCCTCGCTCAACGATGTGTGCGTCTTTTTGCCCGCCGGCTTTGGCGCGCTCGCGGCGGGCTTCACGGGGCTGCTGGCGTGGGAGGTGACGCGGAAGCCGAACGCGGCGGCGCTCGCCACGGCCATCATGGCCATCCACCCCGGCCACCTCATGCGCTCCATCGCCGGAGGCTTCGACAACGAGTCGATTGCGGTCGCGGCGATGGTCAGCACCTTCTACCTGTGGGTGCGCGCGCTGCGGTCGGACGCCTCGTGGCCGGCGGCGCTGCTCTGCGGCGTGAGCTACAGCTACATGGTCGCCGCGTGGGGCGGCTACGTCTTCGTCCTCAACATGATTGGCATCCACGTGCGGGACACTCCCGGGACACTTCCGAGACATTGCTGAGGCATTGAGGGGACACTGCCGAGGAAAGGAGACACTT
>NW_005198829.1:0-3169 GCF_000372725.1 Emiliania huxleyi CCMP1516
CGCCATTGTTCGTCATTTATCGCTTCGCTGCGCCCGGCAGCCTCCGGGGATAGATAGGTAGGTAGGTAGGGCGTCTTGGCGCGAGTCAGTGGGCACAGAGGAAAACTATCTGGCTAGGAACCGGAACCCTGATCGGACTTGGCGGGTATGGTAAGGTGTTCGAAAGGAGGACCATACCCCTGGTGAGCCACATTGTGCGAAGCTATCTCCGCGGCACCTCTCTTCACTCTTGCTGATCGTGTCACAAGAGTACACGCTTCATACACGCACAAGAGCGGCAGAGTGAAGAAACCCCTGACGGTAAGTGGGGCCTTGAGAACCCCTTTTGCAAAAGCCTTTTCTCGCGAGAGTTTTTTTTGTAAAGACTAAAGTAATTAAACGGCTTCGTACACGTCACGAATGAAGACGCTCATCTTGCCGCGTGATGTACCGAGAGCAAGGAGGTCGTACGCAGGAGAAATGGGCAAGAAAACGTACTTCGCTAGCCACCGCCCCAGAAGAATGGCAGCTTCGTTCCCGGCTGCGAGACCGCGCCATCCTCCAGCGTCGCGCCAAAGAGCAGCCCAAGCACCTTGAACTTGTGGCTCCCCGAGCTGGTGCCGTCGATGACCGAGAGCGTCAGCAAGCAGTGGCCCGCCCCGTCAGCGTCCACCTGCGCCTCCTGGCGGCGCGCGATGCGAATGAGCCTGACCGCCGTGACGGAGGTCTTTGCGATCCAATTGTGCGCGTCAATCTCGGCGTCGCAGGCGCACACGCCGCTGCAGCCCAGGCGCGCCCGGCCCATGTGCTCGTGGGAATGGAGGTAGGCGAGCCAGAGGCCCAGCTCGCGACCGCCTGAGCGGGAGCAGGCACCGCACGTCGCGTTGCACAGCGCAGCGACCTGTGGGTTGCCGCACCATGCCTGCCGCTCGTAGCAGTACCGGCTCGTCCGCTGGTGGACGCTCCCCGACGCTTGGAGCAGCGGGCTAGACTGGCGCTGCTCTCTGCGCCTCAGCCGGGTGGCCTTCTCCTGCTGTTCCAGCCGCTCCGCCTTTTTCACCGCCCTGGAAGAGTCGCGCTCATCCGAGCACTGCCTGGGAGCGCTGCCTGGCCCATCCTTCCGCACGCTCTCGCTAGGCTTGCCGAAGGTGTCGTCGAGAGTGCTGGAGTTGAAGAGCCGCAGGGTGACGCTGCTCCCGCTGCGTGTGGCCACCAGCCCGTACTTGTCGAGGCCCTCGTCGGTCAGCTCGAAGCCATTCGACGAGTGCACGTACCGGGGGAGATCCGATCCGCGGGCGCAGTGCGACGACGGCTGCGGCCAGCCGCTCGCGTGCAATGGCGCGGGCAGGCTCGGTGCGGACCGCTGCAGCGCCCTGCAGGCTACCCGTGGCCTCGCGCTGTCGGACGTGTCGGCCGCTAGGATGCGACCCACGATAGCTTGCGCCAGGTATGTGTGGCCCTGGCCGTTTGGGTGCTTGCAGTCATGCATGAAGCTCGTGAGGCGAGTGTGCGGCGAGTCGTCCTGCTTCACCGCACGCAGCAGCGCCCCGCGCATCGACACGAGGGGCACGCCGTAGTGCCGGCAAAGGCGCGCGATCTGGTCCTCGGCCTCGTCCTCCCAGGCCTGGACGCCTCGCAGCAGCGGCGAGCCGCTCTCCTCGGGTGCGACGTAGAGGCCAGCGGGCATCTTGCGAGTCTTCTGCAGCCGCATGCACTTCCCCCGCTGCAGCTTGCCCGTCGTCAGGTCTGCGCGCTGCCACACATGCAGGTTCAGCACCAGGATTGCTGGTAACCCCGGCCGGCACCGCAGCGCCAGCAACTTGCGCAACAGCCGCTCGAAGGCCGCGGGCTGGTGGTCGAGATTGATCGAGAATTCGACCAGAACGAGGTCGGCCTCAACAAAGCCAGCATCGTGGGACATCGGCAGTTGGCTCACGACGCAGTGCTCGAACCACGCCGGGCCCGTCGCTGGCACGGCGCCGTTGTGCACGCGGAGGCGTCCGCTGCCGTTCGTAGCCGCAGTGCTCGGGTACAGCGCCTGCAGTGCTCGATTGACCTTTGCGTGATACAGCCAGCGGCCCTTCTCCATCACGCGGTAGCTCGACCCTGCGCTCACGGACCCGCCGAGCACCGCGACCGTGATTGGCCAGCCAAGGCGAAGCTTGCTCACCAGGCACTCCAGCCGTTCGGTGCCCCACGCCTGACGTGCCAGCGGGGAACGCACCGTCAGGTGCGAGTGTGCCGTAGGCATGCCACATGATACAGCGCCCGTCGGTCGGACAGCACGCATGTAAGTGCATGTGCACCAGCTAGCGCGCACCGGGTGTTCAAAGGAGCTGAGCACGAGCGAGGTGTTGAGCAGCTGCTCCGTCGGTGCCTCCTTGATTGCCGCGGCTGCGTCAGCAGGGAGGTGGCGCAATCCCGGACTGAGGGGATGGTGGAATCCCGTCGATGTCTGCGCCGCTGCCACCACATGCACGTGCAGCCAAATGAGCACCCGGCAAAGCATCAGCAATGCGGCTTTGTCGCTTTGTCCGAAACATACGTTTCGACCAACTTCAATAAATCGGGTCACTCCTCATCGCAACCCCTGTCAGCAGTCCTCCTCCGGGAATGTACGTACGTACTTTTAGCTTAATGGGCGAAGAGAGAGAGAGAGAGAGAGACATACACATAATGGGAATGTACGTAAGAGCCACATACATTGATAAATCTGTGATAAATGAGAGAGGCAAATCTGAGACGAGATGGGTTAAGGGAAAGTGTCCCCGCCCTGCACGATCTTTCTTCAATCCGTCCCCTCACCCCTCGTCACAACCCGACACCGAAGAGCGGCAAGAGTTGGGGCCGCTGCGGCTACCTACGGACGGCTGCGTGCGGCTGCGAGAGGGGCCTGGGGTCGCGGGGGGGAGCCGCACGCAGCGCAGCGTTGATGCGCGCACACCGGTCTTGCTCCGCTCGCCACCTCTGTGTCGGCGAGAGAGGAAGGCACCGTGGAGCACCCCACTTGGAGTGCGGTCAGCAACCTCGCACCCACTTCCGGCGGGGAATGGGTGTATTAGGGGGGGCGTTCCCCGCCTGCGCCGAGTCGCCCATGGTGCATGGAGCTTGCTAATTCGGGACGCGTCGACGCCGACGGTTAAAGAGCGGAGAAAGGGGAGTTGTATTCTCTTTACCAGTGCGCACCACT
>NW_005198829.1:24379-27625 GCF_000372725.1 Emiliania huxleyi CCMP1516
GCGGTCCGGGGCAGTGCTCGACGGCGCCGCCAGCGACGCGGCCGAGGGTCCCAGGCTGTGTGGGCCGTACAGCCAAGCGGCGGCGTGTGTGCCAGCGGCGTGTGCCGCCTTTCGCCGGGGTCCGAGCGTGCGCATCTAGGGGCAGCCGCGCCGCTTTGCGATCTCGGGCAGCGCGACAGAGAGCGGCTCGTCTCGCACGAGGGAGAGGCGCCGCCCGCCCTCGTCCTCGACGCCCTCCGCAACCACCCTCAGCCAGATCATCCGCGAGAGGCTCGCCCCGCCCCCCTCCCTCCCGCCCTCCCTCACGCCGCCGCCGCCGCCGCTGGGCGTTCCGCTCGAGGAGGGTCCGCCGAGGTCGTCGTCGTCGTCGTCCGAGGCGCGCGTCAGCTCCGCCTGCATGCGCGTCAGCTCCTCCTGCTGCTGCCGTCGCCGCTCCAGCAGCGCCGCGTCGGCGGCGTCGAGCGGCTCCGCGTGCTCCGCGGCGGCCTCGTCGGCCGCGCCGGGACTGCCCGCGGCGCTGCCGGCGGCGACGGCGCTCGGGCCGCCGGATGCCGACTCACGCGCGCGCCGCTTCGCCGTGGCCGCCGCCTCCGCCCGCTGCGCTCGCTGCTCATCCGCCTTTTTGCGCTGCTCCTCGAGAAGCCGCTTGCGCTGCGATCCCGAGTAGAGGTACGCCTGGCAGTTGCCATCGTCCGAGTCGTCCGATACGTCGTCGACCGAGATCTTCTTGCGCTCGCGGATCACGCCAGGCAGGTCCTCGTCGTCCATGGAGAAGGCCTGGGCCGGGGGCAGGTGGAAGCGGCAATCCCGCGAATTCTTTTGAGCTAGGCTTCGTTGAATTCTTTTCGTGTTTTCCTCTCATCTTGCTTGTCTTTTTTGTCCCCACAATCGCTGACGTGGGATCGCTTGTCATGTGAGAGAGTGCGTTCTTGGGCCCGCGCTTTGTCTTTTTTCGGCCCGGCCGTATCTCTTAAGTGCCGGCCAGAAGATCCGCCCTGGGATCTTCGGCGCAGGGCGCCGTCACCGGCCCCATGAGCCGCCTGCGAGGCCATTCAGTGCTCATGTGGCACGGCCTGAGCAGGCCTAGCAATGCCTCGGGCCGACCGGCGCCCAGAATTGTTGGTGCTGGCCAGCAACGTGGCCGGCGAGTGCCGTCGTTGCATTGGTGGCGACCACCGCAGAAGCGGTCAGCAGGTGGGAAGGCATCGCTCTCTTTGTAAGGATATTGTCCGTATTCATTGTCTGGTCAATACTTCTGCCTGGATGGCACCTGTGTGCCCAACATGGCGATCCTCGGCCTCCCTCGTGAGTCCACCTCACGCTGATCATTCTCGTCGCTAGCTCAAGCCGAGAAGTGGTCCGCCGACACCAGGAGGAGCGCAACCATCATGGCTGCAGCCTCAGACTGACCGGGTTAGGTCATATCACCGGCGTGGTGGCCCAGAAGTGCGACATTTGCTGCCCGCAGAGCGCTAGCAGCCCACTAGCCGGCACGTCTGTGCGTCGTGCGGGGCTGAACTTCAGGCACGCTGCACGCGGCTTATCGTCGAGAAGAGCTCAACCCCGGCCAGTGAGTGATGGATCTGATCATAATCAATCCCTACTGTGCTGGGGGGCTCACAGATCAGCCGTTCAGAGCTCTGATATTGGTTCCCGGCAGAAGATCCTCTAGAGGATCTTCTGCGTCGGCCAAAAAACCGTGTTCAAACGAGACACAATGACCCAACAATGACCCCCACGGCCAGCCCGGACATGCATCCGACCCGGCCTGGCCAGCTGGGCCATCGGGGCGGCCGCCATCGGCCGTAGGACCGCGCTGCGGTGCCGAAAGGGGCTGGAAGATCCGCCCTGGGATCTTCGGCACTTACAGGTCCTGGCTTCGGTTTCGCAACAGCTTCGTTTTCACAACACGGCCGCCTCGCGACGCCGCGCCGTCGTGCAGATCGTGCCCGAGCCGTCCACAAGCCGCCGGCACATGTGCCAATGTGTGCCCGGAGCGCAGGGAGTCGATGGGTGCCGCAGTCCAAGCGATCACTGCACTGCAGTGCTCGCTCGCACTGCGGCGCTGCGCCACGGCGGCGAAGCATGTCTGGACTTCAAGGACAGTGCTTCTCCGCTGCTCGAGGCTTGCGGCAAGGTCCAGGCCGACCACACGGAGCACCCGAGGCAGCTGGCGTGGCCTCACTCATGACCTGTGCTACCCGTCGGCGGGGCCAGCTGCGGTTTCACAACACGCCTCATTTTTGGCACCCTCCTGCTAGCCGCGCATGAGTAGGGAGACCGTGTGTGGTGTCTTCGCGGCCTAGAGCACCCTCTTGGCAGTCTATATTCCGGATTTTAACCCTCCTGTCGCATCTGGTGAGCCGTACCATTGCGAGGACCAAACGCGTTGTGAAACCAAAGCCAGGACCTGTACAAACTCAAACTCAGACCTGTAAGAGATAGAGGCTGTCAGTGCGGATGTCATCCTCGTCGACCTTAGCGCCCGATCATCCCGCGGTGGAAAGGAACGCAACTCTTCACGCGCCTCTGCTCGCTCTCGCTAGTATCATCGACACCGGCGGCGGCCGTGCGGCGGTCGCTCGCACTCACGCCGCGCTCCAACTCTCGGCGCAAGGCGGCACGCGCGCAGAGCTCGAACCGTCGGTGTGGAAATTCTCCCTCGCGCCGGGCGAGTGCGTGGTCAACGGCAGCTCACGTCGCGCCGCCGTCACACCGCTGCTCGTCTCGCGCATCCTCTTTGCACTCGGTGCGCGAGGAGGCCACGCCGGCACCACCAACGAACTGACTGCCCTCGCCACTAACGGCGCCCCGCTGTGGCGTTGGGCGCCGCCTGCCGAGCCCGGCGAAAATGCGAGCTGTCCGCTGCTGCTCGCTGGGGAGGCGGGAGGAGACTCGGTTTACATCGCTACCGTGCCGAGCGATGCCGCCTCCGCCTCCGCCGCCTCCACCGCCTCGCTCTGGCGGCTGGGGGCCGCGTCGGGTGCCCTCGCCTGGAACGCGCCCCTCTGCAGCGCCGCCGCGTGCGTCCCGCTCGCCCTTGTGCCGTGGCCGGGCGGTGGCGCCGCTTCCCTCTCCCTGCTCGACGCGTCTCGCCTCGTCGCGAGTCGGTTCGCCGCGAACGGCTCGCGCCTCTGGGAGGAGGAGCTCCCTGTGCAGCGGCCTCGCGCACTCGCACTCACCCTCGATGCCGACGCCGCCGATGCCGACGCCGATGCCGACGCCGATGGCGCCGCCGCCGCCGGT
>NW_005198829.1:29990-43045 GCF_000372725.1 Emiliania huxleyi CCMP1516
GGATCGAGAGCAGTTGGAGCAGTTGGACCCCTCGCGGAGCCCCCCCTCCAACTGCCCCCCGCTCCCCCCCTCCAACTGCCCCCCGCTCTCCCCCTCCTGCTTCTCCCGCTCCGCCTCCTCCGCCTCGATCAGGCGCAAGTGTCCGCTTCCGCGGCTGCTGCGGACGCTGCCGCTGCTCCGGAAGCTGGAGCGGTATACGGGATCGTTCGACTCGTCCGCGCTGTCCGCGCGCGCGCCGTCGCCGGGGTGCCCAAAGGTCTGCTCCTTCTCTCCCGCCGCAGCCGCGGCGACGGCGGCGCCGAGCGGCGACGCGCCGCTCTCCGCTGCGGCGAGGACCGCTCCCACGCGCCGCTGCTCTGCCGGGCAGACGGCGGCGAGCCACTCGTCGGCGAGCCGGCAGACGCCGCGGAGGTCGGGCCGACGGTCGGGGTCGATGACGAGCATGCCGTCGAGGAGCTTGACGAGCAGCGGTGCCGCCGGCGAGCTCAGGCAGGGTGAGAGCTCCTCCTCCGTCGCCGGCCCGACCATGCCGGGGAAGGTGGCGGCCAGCTCGTCCGAGAGCGGCGTCGAGAGGAGGAGCCACGTCGCGCTAAAGCCGAGGTGCGCCGCGCGGCCCTGTGCATTGTAGACGCGGCGGTAGCGACCCGACTGCTCGTGCACGTTTGCGAGCGCCCACGGGTGGAAGCCGGCCGCGGCCGCGAAGAGCGAGATGCCGAGCGACCAGACGTCGGACTTGAAGGTGTTGTACGCGCGGGCGTGGGGCACGGCGCGCTTGCAGATCTCGGGCGCGATGTAGGGCAGCGTGCCCGCGGCCCGCGTGCTCTCGCGCTGCATCAGGCTCAGCCCAAAGTCGATGAGCGTCGCCGAGTGCGCGCGGTCGACGAGGATGTTTGCGGGCTTCACGTCGAGGTGCGCCACGCCGCAGCTGTGCATGTAGACCAGTCCGACAAGGGCGGTGGCAAAGGCGCGGCCGAGAGCGGCCTCCGTCTGGTCGCGGCCGCACCACCCGAACTCTCTCTCGCCGGCGCGATCCATCACCATGTAGTGCCACCGCCGGCCGCCAATCTCAGCCGTCGCGGCGGTGTGCAGCCTCGGGACGGAGGGGAGCTGTGACCCGTGGGCGCTCTCGTTCAGGAGCCGGAGCGCCACCTCTTCAGTAGTGCCGATATGGTGCGGAGCTACGTCGGGCTGCAACTTGAGCACCATGCTCTGGCCGCCCGACGCACATTTGCCAAAATAGATTCGCGCAAATCCTCCGCCGGCAGAGGGGAGAGTCGACGGAATGCACACGCCGAGGGAGGCCGGCCGAGCGGCTGCGGCAGCGGCGTACTCCTCCTCGCTGATCTGGCTGGGGGGAGACATGTGGAAGTCACGCCCTCGCCTCGCCCGGGCCGACAAGGCGAGGAGCCCTGAGGGCGAAGCTGTGGCGAGCGGAGGGCGACACGCCGTTCCCCGGGACAACGCACCGGTTTCTGCAAGAAAGCCACTCCGCTCCCCGGCCCTGGGTGTGCGGTTACTGACTGCACTCCAAGTGCTCCAAGTGCCATCGCGCCTCCGCACAGTGGGTTGCGGGCATTAAGAAAACAGGATCGCGGCACGCCGCCGTTTCTAAGCCTTTCCACAGTCCTCCCCACACCACGCCGTTGGCGAATTATGGGGAGGTGTACACCGAATCGGACAAACGATCCCCTGGAACACCCGTACTCTCCCGCGCCATCTCCGTCGCCCTCTTCGGCTGCGGCCTTACCACCAAGATCGGGAGGCGGCCAGGGCTCATAGACTCGGTCGAGAGACCCCAGATTGGCATCCATGCCTCTCTGGACAGGGTGGCCCGCCACAACGACCCCTGGAATTGCGACTCGCCGCTTTCCTCCCGCTGTGATTCTGTGTGAGCTCTGTGTCTTGATTTGCCAACAATATACCTAAAACAAACACACTCCTTACTTCAGCTGCTATGTCGGCTGTCGGGCTTCTTCGGCTCGCGGCCGCCGTGCTGCTGGTCCTGAGCGATCCTGCGCTCGCACTCGCGCAGAGCACGCGTGCTCTGCGCCCCGTGGACGCCGCAGCAGCGGTGTCCCACGTCGGCGCTGTCCGACACCCACTCCTCGGCTCGACGTTCCCAAGAGCTGCCAGCTCGACCCGCCTCAACCAACATCTGCAGCGCGATCAAGAATGAAGAAACGTGCGTGGCCGCGTTGCGTTAGTCAGCTTATGGTACTCTCTCGTTTCTCCCCACACAATCACAAATACGCGAAGACGGTGTGTTGTGTACTAGCGAGCTGGCACACTCTCCCCCACTTTCACTCCCTCACCCGCGGGACGAGCAAGTGCAGCCTCCCGCTCGAGTCGCCCGCGAGGAGAGCCCCATGCAGCCCGCGTCCGGTGGCGAGGGCCGTCACGCGCGGTGCGCCGGACGCCTCCGCCTCAGCGCCGGCCTCGCGGGGCGGCAACGCCACGCGGCCAACATCGGAGAGGCTCTCTCCCTCGAGGCTGACGACCTCGCCCTCGACGCCCGCGTGCACGTGGCCGCCGGCCAGCGCCAGGCTGTGCACCCGGGGGAGGAGCGCCGACTGGGAGAGCAGGCGTGCGCCGCCGGGAGAGCAGGCGTGCGCCCACCTCTTCACCGCGCCGTCGAGGCCGGCGGTGAGGAGGCCACCACCGCCGGGCGTGAAGCGCACGCAGCTCACTCGCCCAGCGTGCGCCGCCCAGCGCACCGGCACGCCCGTCGGGACGCCGTTGCTTCCCACCCGCCAGCAGCGCACCCGCCCGTCGACACTGCCAGCGGCCAGCGCGCCTCCCGTCGACGCTGCCAGGCAGAGGATGTCCTTCGACCGCACCTGCTCCTCGTCCTCGTACAGCGCAATCTCGTCTTGCGCCGTCACGCCGGACGCCGCCGGCGCGTCCGGCGGCGGCAGCGGCGGCGCCCACGAGAGGATGCGATTGCAGCCGATCGAGTAGGCTGCACGCGGCGCAGCCGCCGCCTCAGCCGGATCGATGGCAAGCGCTCGCACCCATCCCGTGTGTTGCGCGCTCTGCCAGAGCGGAGTGACTGCCGTGCCGCCGCCCGGCTCCTCTCGCAGGCGCCAGGCAAAGACGACGCGCGAGAAGGAGCCCGCGAGGAGCAGACAGTCGCCGCCCGGCAGCGGGGACGCCTCGAGCGAAAAGACGCTGCCGCCGCCCGGCCGGATCTCGCCCGATGGCTCAATCCCAGCGGCCGTGGCGCGCCAGAGACGGATGTCAGCGCTGTGGCCGGCCGAGGCGAACAGGGACGAGGAACCGAGCTGCGCCGCAGCGAGAGCGAGGACCGAGCGGCCGTCGTGAGCGGCGCTGCTGGTGGTGTGTGCGAGTCGAAGCAGCATTCTTCTGCGCTCTCGATCCGTGGACACTCGAGAGCCTGAGCAACTCTCCTGAGGTTGAGCAACCCTCCTCACGAGCGTGGACACACCGGTCCTGTGCTTTGTGTACGTCTCTCTCGCGCTTGTGTGTGTTCGCGTTGTCGAGGGAGGGGTTGTCGCTCAGGAGATCGAAGGAGAGGGTTGTCGCTCTACCCCCTGTATCGGGGTTATGGGGGGTTTACGAGGTGTGAACGTGAACAGAGTAGCCACATCGCTGTCGATCGTTACGGCACGCATGGGGGGCCTCCCGGACGTATGATCCTAGCCCAATAAGCTCCACGGAGCAGATTTGGATTTTTGACAGAATTAAATGCACTGCCCCCGCACGGTACTAATAGTCGTAGTTTTGGGGGCGGCGCCCCTCACGGCACCACACTGACGCCGGACAGCCTGAGGTTAGCCTAGCAGTGAGTGGGAATCGCCTGCCGGTCGGCTTGGCACGAGCCAAGCACTTGGGCGGCCGTCAACCGAGTCCGAGCGGCGCCTGAGGTGGGTGCCACGGCCAAAAACCGGCGCCGGTGAGGGGTTGTCGCCTTTCCGCGTAGGGGGCAAACTCGCCATCCGCCGAGAGTCTGAGACGAGCACTACACCGCAAGCATCGCAGTACTGCGACACCACGCTATGATTACTTCTGCGGGTACCGCGCCAAGGCCGCGGGCGCGGGGCGAGCTGCGACGAGATGTAGCCACAATGAAAACGGCTCCGCTCACCGCTGAGAGAGAGAGAGAGCTTCTTCTTCTCTCCGCTGAGACTCACGGCGACGGCGTTGCACGGGGTGTCTAGTGTCGGCCGCGCTGCCCGCACACCTTTCCGGTGAGGAAAGAAAGTGGTGTGGCGGCATGAACGCTGATGGCGCAGCCGACAGAGAGTCGCCTATTGGACCGATCACTGGATCACACAAACATCGGACCCCCGCGGGGGAACGGGGACGATCGTCCGGCTCCGGGTCAATACGGGTCCATCCCCCCCCCCCCCCCCCCAATTAGGCTCGCGACAAGTGGAATGTGCGGGAACAAACCCGCCGTGGCAGACCACAAATCCTACTTTTGTCCTACGTTCGCATAACAGGCTGCTCTACATAGCAAGGCGCCAAACATGTCCTGTGCACCGCGTGTGGAGAGCGAGGGCAACAGCCCAAACGCGCACTCCGGAAGAGCGGACAGATCGGGCAGACGCGCTCGTTACGATCTAGGCCGGGCGGGCGACCGCGAGGAGGCGCGCGTGCGGGGCGGCGAGCGCCTTGGCAGCTGCGACCCCGTGGAGGGCTTGGCCGCCTTCCCGCTGCCGAGGAGGTCGAGGTCCAGCAGGTCGGACGGCTTGGCGTAGCGCGGGTCGTCGATGGTCGCCGCGTCGTACGAGCCCTGCCGGAGCACGCCCTCCGCTGCGTCGACAATCTTCCAGGAGGCTGTGGCCGGCCTCCCGCCCGGAGGCAGGAGGAAGGAGGGGAAGGCGCCCGCCCAGCAGAGGCGGCACTCCCCGGGCGCAAAGCCGCACGCGCGGCCGAGCTCCTCGGTGAGGCGGAGGGAGGAGAGGCCGTCGAACCTACGTCCCGCGGCGGCAACCCCAAGGTGCGTCGCTCCACCAAGGCGAGCAGGCGTGATGGAGCCGGGAACTCACGGTCTCGACGAGTCGCGGGCGGCGGCCGGAGGGGCGCGCGGGTCGCGCACCGGAGGTGAGCGACGACGGCGTCGAAGAAGAGCGCCGAGTGGAAGAGGGCGAAGTCGCCCGAGGCGTGCAGGAGGCCGTCACTGGGCGCGGCCTCACCCATCGCCTCGACTACTAGCGCGGGAAGCAGCCTACACAAACGTGCACTCTCAGAGGGAGGGGTTGGGAGTGGCAACCGCAGAGCGGGCGCTGCCGCGACGGGGAGTTCCACGTCCATGTGTACGCCGCGAAGAGGTAGAACCCGTACCAGTCGCCCGCCCAATCGGCGCCAGGCACCAGCGCGGGCCGCGTCCCCGCGTGCAACGTGAGGCGGCGCAGCTTGTGCACGGCCGACTTGCGGACGACAAGCACGCCCTGCGACCTGCCCACACACGCTGCGGACGTGGACAAGCGGGCTTGTGTGCGTTCGAAGGAAGTGGGTCAGAGCGACCAGTTGCCGGCCGCGTGGCGGTGCGCGACGACGTAAGGTACGTGGTCGGGCCTGGGCGGCGAGGGAGGGGGGATGCCGGCTTACGCAAGCGGGCGAGGACCTCCTACGTGCGTGCGTGCCGTACGTACCGCGTGCGTGCGTACGTGCGTGGCGTGCGTCCGTGCCGTGCCGTGCGTGCGCCTGAAGTGGCCGTAGGCGGCGTAGAGGGTGTGCCCGACCAGCCACGCGGCGAGGAGCGGGTGCATGTCTGGCAGTGCCTACCGCCGAGATGCGCTCGCGATACAGCCGAAGTGGCGAGGGAGACATAGCCCATGCCCGGCGGCGCCTCGAGGTCGATGCCCGTGGAGAGCTGGCCGTACAGCACGTAGTAGCCCACCGCATCTGGAGGAGAGAAGGGATCCGCTAGATGAGTGATGCTCGATGATGCGGTGGGCTTGGAGGTGCGGCGGGCGACCGGTAAAGTTCCAGCAAAAGACGTCGATGATGAGCGTCGCGATGATGAAGACGTGCATGCACTGGAAGGTGAAGATGGAGAGCGCCACGGCGAGAGAGTTGCGCGTGTAGAGCAGGAACGGCACCGAGAACTCGACCATCGCGGCGCCATTCGCCAGCCACCACGCAAAGGCAGTCTTTCCGAAGTCGGGCGGCTCGGCGTCGTGCGCCTTGAAAGTGAGGCGCCGGAACCACCTTGCCCAGGGCACACCCACCATGAACTTGGCCGAAGCGAGATTCATGGTGAACATGTGTGGGAAGGTCGGGCCCAACTTGCAGAAGCCCGAGCCGATGTAGAGCAGGGTGAGGAACAGCTGCATGCCGACGACCTGGCCGCGCTCGACGGGGAAGCACATGCACACAAAGAGGTGCAGGTTCTGCGTGCCGTAGGTGTGCATGTGCTGCCCGTAGTCGAAGAGGAGCTCGTACACGCCGCACGCCGCGAGCGGCCAGACGAGCTCGGGCGAGACTTCCGGGGCGAGAAGGCAGCGCCATGTAAAGACGTGAGTCAGTACGCCCTCCACCAGGCAGTCGAGCCGGGAGCGGCGCATCGAGAGGAAGGACCAGTGGCCGGCGGGACCAGCGTACTTGATCGTGCCCGGTGTGAGGCGGTACCACCAGTCCTGGAAGGGCGGGTTCAGCTTATTGTGCAGCGGGCCGTGCTCCACACCAAGCCCCAACGCCTGGCGAGGGGAGACCAAACTAGTCACGGACATGGGCGTGGGTCGTGCGAGGCTGCGAGCCCAGACCTCCCAGGCGTTGAACCAGATGAATAGCTTCTGGACGAGCGTGAGCCACGGGAAAGAAGTGTCTGGCTCGAGGACAGCGGGGGTTGTTGCGACAAAGGTGGCCGAGAAGAGCACACCATAGAGCGGGACCATGCCCCAGTGCCACGCGAAAAACGAGTTTGGCACACCGAGCCCGCCCGAGGGATCAACCACGCGCCGCACGCTCGCATCGAGCACCCCGAGGAAGCTCGATTCCTCTGGCTGCGGGATGGGAGGCAGGCCTCCCGCTGGGAAGCGCGTGAGCCAGCTGATATCGAGCGACGCGAGCACGCGGTCCCACGGCGACGAGGCGACTGCATACACGGCGGCGGCCGTCGCCAGTGTGAGGGCGCTGTAGAGGGCGAGGAGCATCACCGCGTGAAGCCGCGGCAGCTAGCGCTGCGAGAAGGGCCCACTCAATGTCGTTAGGCCCAGAAATCGGGTGGCGCTAGATCGGACGATAACTCTCTCGAGACTGGGGGTGGTCGACTGGCTGTGGCCAGGGGTACAGCGAGAAGAAGAATTTAAAGACGCGAACGGCCCTGGATGTGAGGTAGCGCGCGCGCGACCGCGCACGCGCGCGCGCATGCGAGCACGCACGCGAGCGAGCGAGCGAGCGAGCGAGCGAGCGAGCGAGCACACACACACACACACACACACACACACACACACACACACACACACACACACACACACACACACACACACACACACATGTTGTACACATGCACAGACACACAGCCCCTTCCCCTTCCTCAAGGGCGAGGACACGCGCAGGGGTCGCACTTCTAGCGAGGCCCACAGAGTGGGAGACTCCTATCACCGCCACTGCCACCCACGTGTCAGTCTGCCTGTGGTAGAAGAGACTGCCGGTGAGACGTCGGAGGAAGGTCGCTAGTCGAGAGAGATCGCCAGTGGATAGGGAGTCCACCGTGCTGCGAGCCTGTCGCTGTCCCTTGTCAGGAGCAGGAGAACTAGGAGAGCGCAACCAGTAGGAGGCCCGCGCTTGCCCCCGTGCCGCCGGGTGCAACCTGTCCTATACGAGAGATGGGATTCCTGTCGTGAGGGTGAACCCCCTGCCCAGCCCCCCTCCGTGTCGCGATGCGCTCCCCGCTCCCGTTCCCCTGTGTCCCTGATCGTCCTACAAGATCCTGCTTGTGCAGGTGGGGACCCTGTCCTTCTCCCACCCCTCGTTTGGCGTGTCCGTTGTATTTATTTATTTATTTATGTGAGGTTGCCGACTGCACTCCAAGTGCTCCAAGTGCGAACTCTCTTTCACAGCCGACAGGCTCGACACAGGTGCGAACTGGCGCGTGCTAGAAGAATTTTACCACGAAAAACTCCGTCGCACGACACTGGGCACGCTCTGAAGAAAACAGCACACGAGGCATGGGAGGAGGACAGGGTCCCCACCTGCACGAGCAGGATTTTGGAAGGACGATCAGGGACAACTGCGCGCTCCCTCACAAAAAAGAAACTCCACAAGTAGAGAAAGAGCGGTGACTGGTCCCGCTCCCCCTCCCCGCCGCCGTGGTCGGTAGACGCCACGCATCGCAACGACGGCTCCGTCGCCCACTCTCCACCAGCCTGTGCGCGGGCGAGGGGTCGAAGGGACTGCCGCCGATCGAGCGGCCGGTGGTCGAGAACGGCGGCGGCGGTGGCGGCGGTGGCGGCGGCGGCGGCGGCGGCGGCGGCAGAAAAAAATGATGGCGGCGTTCGAGCTTTGCGCGCAGGGCTGCCAGTGCGGCGAGGTGCCGTGCCCGATGGCGAAGATGAAGCTCTGCCCGTGTGCGGCGACATCACATTATTGCATTCGGATCGGCGGCGAAACCGGCATCTCCTTCACGCCCGTGCGACGCCGGCAACCTCATCTGCATCCCCGACATGTTGAACGACAGCGGCAATCGTCTCGTCAGCGAGCGTCATGTTGCCGCCGCACGAGAGCAAGTCGTGACCGCAGCCGACAACCTACATCGAGTAGACGTGAGAGTGCTGACGAATTGACGTGTGCATGCTGATGAGCGGACGTGTGGGTGGTAATGAGCTGACGTATGACTGTGAAAGCCAGTGAGCGGACGTACGAATACTGATCGCATCGTACACAGCATTTCGCTCCTGCTTGTATGTGTACGATGCGTCCACCACGTAATCCGCCGACTCGAGCGCGTATGGCCGCGTGCACAGCAGCGCGGTGTCGGCGGTCCCGCAGACGAAGAGCGTTGGCACCGAGATGTTGCCGACGGTGTCGGTCGCAGCGAAGCCCTGCGAAGGCCACGGCACCGACGTGCCGAAGAGGCCGCGCAGCGCAGCGACCGACTCCGCGGCCGGGTCGACGGCGAGGATCTGCTCGGCGCTGAGAACCGGCGGCATGGCGACGATTCCGTCGAGAAGGAACACGGTGGTGTACCAGAACAATGCGAGCTGGAAGGTGGTGGCATCGCCGAAGGCGAAGCCGAGGTCACTCCCCGCGGTAGCGCCGAGGGCCAAGTACCAGAAGTCGTTGTGGAGCGACGCAGAGTCGTCAAGACAGAACATCGTGAGGTACTGCGACGCGACCACCTGCTCCTCATCGGCGTTCGCGCCGAAGAGCGCTTCCGAGAAGGGCATCGGGTGTGGCGAGGAGAGCGAGGTGAGGCTGTGCAGGTGGTTGCCGTACACTGTAGGCTGCGCCATGAACCAGCTGAGAAAGCCGCCGTGATCGTGGCCGATGAGGTGAAACTTGCCACCGTCGTGCGTGAAGCCGGCCGCCTCCGCCATGGCATACGCGTCGTCGGCGAGGTGGTAGTACGAGTAGGCGTCGACTGTCGCCGGGCTCGCGCCCTCGGAGTACCCGCGCTGGTTGCACGCGAGCGAGCGCCAGCCCTTGCTTGCCATCTGCGCCATCAGACCCGAGTAGATGCTCGCAAACTCAGGGAAGCCGTGCAGCAGCAGCACGTTGGTCACGCTCGCGGCGGGGCCAGCAAAGCGGCAGTTGAATGTGAGGCCGTTGGCGAGGGCCAGGCGGCCGCACTCCTCCCCTTGCGCACATCCGGGCAGCACGGCCTGCGTCCACGACGGTAAGGACGGCGTGTAGGCCGATCCGAACGCGAGGTGGAGGGCGGGGAGCAGCGAAAGCATCGATGCACTGCTGCCGCAACCGCACGGGCCTTCTAATTACTAAGCCCGCGGGTAATCCCCCCCCTCCCCAGGGCCTCCAGGGCTCGCACCTCAACCTCTCACAGGCCAGCGCACAGCGCCATAGGAGGTATTTTCTTCTCAATAACAAGGCTGTGAACAGACCAGCGCCGTGAACAGAGTTCGTACACCGAGCCTCAGGGAGCAACTCGAGATCCCTCGAGAGTTCACGCGGAGTCGGCTGGGGCTATACCAGACAGCCGCCGCTGCCCGCCGGCAATTTTCGTGCTCCCACATTTAAAAATATTTCGCCTGCGGAAACGTTGGGGGACCCCATAGCTGTCCCCTCATGGTAGTTTTTGGTGGGGTTTCCACGTGAGACTTTTTGCAACTAGTCCTTCGTCCTTGACCGTCCTACCGCCCGGCGGCTTATGGCGGGGGACACTACATGGGAAAAGGAGCAGCAGCACGGTCGGTTTGTGCTTTTTGATTGTGCTTTTTCTCGGCTTCATGCACAAGATCACATTTCGGGCAACGACGCGCGATGTGCTCCCCGCGCCGCCCCGGCCGGCTAGCGAACCACCGCAATAAAGTCCAATCATGCGCACATGCTGTCGACGACGAAAGTGCCGCCACGCGTGGCAGCGAACGTGGCGCCGCCGCAGTGGTCACAACCACGCGACGGCCTAGGCTACGCCCCTCCCGCCCCGTGTCCGCGTGCTCTCTTCTCTTGCGTGCTCTCATCTCTTGCGGGGCGGAGTCGCGCGATGGCGAGCAGGGCGACGCTTGGTGTTGGATCTCATGTGTCAGTGTCGGCCGTGTGGCAGGGCGCGCGCGGTTTGGGGGGCCTCCTGCCCGTCAGCTCGTGCTCGCCCGGAGGATCCGACTCACCCGCGACGACCAACTCCGGCGGCTCCGCCGCGTGAGGAACGCGCCGAGGCCCGTCACCACGTGTCGCGCGCTCGAGCCTTGCAGACTGGGCTCTCAGCGCGATCAGCGCGACGTGCTGCAAGCAAAAGCAAGCAAGGCCGGGTCCTGCACGCGCGGCGACGGGGCCGTGCAGGAGGCGGCAGGGAGAGGGAGGGGAGAGGGAGGGGGAGAAGGGGGGGGGGGAGAGTGGGGCGGAGGCGGGCAGCACCTCAGCCTGGTCTTGTCGGCTCCTCGGTGCCGCCTCGGCCTCAGACTCGCGCCGTCGCCACCGACGAAAGTGCGCTGCGTCGTTGCGCACTCGACCCCCGACCCCGAGGTGGCGCGCCCAGGGGCCAACCCGTCGACCTTGCGGCCGAGCCGGACGGAGGGGTCGCCGGACCCCGCCGCGCCGCCCGCTGCACCGGCGCCGGCGCCGCCGAGGGAGGGCCGCGCCGCTCACCGAATCGACATCGAGTTGAGGATCGACTCCTTCGCGGCGGCGCGCTCCTTCTTGGACGCCTCGCCGCCCGAGAGGATCTTCCAGAAGCGGAGCGTCTCGTCGGCCGCGGCGGTGACGACGGTGGTGCCGTCGGGCGACTGCGCCATGTGGAGCACGCGCGAGGTGTGCCCCGTCAGCTCGGCCACCTTGACCATCGACGGGTACTTCCACAGGATGAGCTGGTTGTGCGAGTAGCCGTGCGACGAGACGAGCTCGCGGTCGTGCTTCGCCCACTGCAGCGCGCAGACCTGGCGGACGGGGGTGGGGGTGGGGGGTGGGGCGAGGGTCGGGGCGAGGGTCGGGAGAGGGAACGGCCGCGGCGGCAGCGGCGCGGGAGGGGGGCTGGAGGGGCGGGGCGGGACCTGCGAGTGCGTGTCGACCGCGTTGAGGCACGCGCCGGTCGACGAGTTCCAGAAGCGAATCATCCGGTCGGCGGTGCCTCCGCCCGAGGCGAGCAGGTTCCGCTGCCACGGGCACCACGCGAGGGCCTTGACGGCGGCGCGGTGCTGCTCCAGCCTGCCGAGGGGGGGGGGGTGAAGAGAGGAGAGGAGGGCGTGGCGGCGAGGGGTGTGTTGGGAGAGGGGGTCTTGGGTCTGGGGTCTGTCGGTTTGGCCTGAGCAGCGGCTGGTCGCACACTCCGTTGGCGGAGGAGGTGTACCGGTCGTCCCACAGGTTGAGGATGTTGTCGTTGCCGCCCGAGGCGAGCTGCGTGCCCGAGGGAGACCACTTGAGCCCGCAGACCTCCTGCGCGTGGCCGCGCAGCGTGCCCACCTTGTGGTCCGCCACGCGAACCTGCGAGGGAGGGGCAAGGTCAGCCACACACTGCGGCGGCCTGCCGTGCCGCACCACGGCGCAGCCTCTCCTTCTCGGCCGCGCGTCTCGCCGCGATCTGGCTGGGTCGCCGCTGGGTCTCGGCTGGGGTCTCGGCCACCTCTGCTGAGAGGACGCTCCCGCCCGTCTAGGAAGTGTCTAGGAAGTGTCTAGGAAGTGTCTAGGAAGTGCCGAGGAGGTGTCTAGGAAGTGTCTAGGAAGTGTCTAGGAAGTGTCTAGGAAGTGCCTAGGAAGTGTCTAGGAAGTGCCTAGGAAGTGTCTAGGAAGTGTCTAGGAAGTGTCTAGGAAGTGCCTAGGAAGTGTCTAGGAAGTGTCTAGGAAGTGTCTAGGAAGTGCCTAGGAAGTGTCTAGGAAGTGCCTAGGAAGTGTCTAGGAAGTGCCTAGGAAGTGTCTAGGAAGTGCCTAGGAAGTGTCTAGGAAGTGTCCTCACGTCGTGGTGCATCACCACCGAGTCTCGGCCGCCCGACGAGAGGAGGGGCCTATTCACAGCTGCAGGTGTGAAGAGACGCTGTTCACAGCTGCTCCATCTGCTTCTTGGCCCGACGAGAGGAGGCGCCCGTTCCAAGAGAGCGACGAGACGCGCGCGCGGTGGCCCGACATGCTGCGCACTTGCTTGAGCTTCTCGACGTCCCAGATCTGGACCTTGTGGTCGGACGTGCCGACCGCCATGTAGGGCCCGTCCTGCACCCACGACAGCGACGTCACGTGCGAGTTGTCGCCGCTCGTCTGCATGAGCTGCTGGATGGAGCCGTCCGACGCGTTCCACAGGTAGATCGAGTCGCCGAGCGCGACGCCGAGGACGTTGCGCTCGTTCCAGTCGAGCAGGTTCAGGTAGTAGTCGTCGAGCAGCTGCAGGGAGGCGGGCGGGTGAGAGGGCAGCTGGCAGGGAGGCGGACGGGTGAGAGGGGGCGGCAGGGAGGCGGACGGGTGAGAGGGGGGAGGGGGGGGCGCTG